>NW_017670750.1:179912-184073 GCF_001879085.1 Nicotiana attenuata
TATATATATATATATATATCGCGTTGCACGCCGCAACAGGAGGAATAAGGGTGAATGTGATTGTCTGGTGGGATCGGGTTGCACGCCGCAACAAGGAGTAATAAGGATGGACAGGTGGGATCGGGTTGCACGCAGCAACAAGAGGAATAAGGGTGATATATTGGGGAGTAATAAGGGTGGACTGGTGGGATCGGGTTGCACGCCGTAACATGGAGTAGTAAGGGTAAATGATTATACTGTTACTGACTGTATGGTGGGATCGGGATGGGAGCCGCATCATTTGTTGTTTACGTATTCATATTATGCCGAGGTTCATTATTGTGGTGTTGAAACTCCTTAAGGATTGATTATAGCTGAGTATTGGTAGAACGACCGGATTCCGTATTCATTTAATGCAAGTTACTGTTTTATTTCATTATGTATTTCCTTTCTGTTTTTAGTATAAACTGTTGCAGGTTATATATATTATTATGCCCCGTCGTAGCCTCGTCACTACTTTGTCGAGGTTAGGCTCGGCACTTACCAGTACATGTATCGGTTGTACTGATACTGCACTCTGCACTTCCTGTACAGATTTTGGAGCTAGTGGCTGATCGAGAGGTTGGTTGCTATCACTGCATTCAGGAGATCCAAGGTAGTCCTGCAGGCATGCGTAGGCCCTGGCGTCCCCTCCTATCTTTGCTGCATTCTGTTTTACTTTTCTCTGAGGCAGATATATATTTTTCTTTCAGACCAATACTTGTAGCAATTAGAGTGTTCGTGAGTTGTGACACCAGATTCTGGGTGGCATTTATTTCGGCATTCGTCATTAATATAGGGTAATTAGTTAAATCATGTACTTTCGCTTTTATTTCCGCTGATTTAGTTCTCGTTAAATTTTATTTATAAAATGATAAAGGAAAAAGGTGTAATATTCTGTAACGTTGGCTTGCCTAGCGAGTGCAATGTTAGACAGCATCACGGTCCCGAAGGTGGGAAATTCGGGTCGTGACAAGTTGGAATCAAAGCACTAGGTTGCCTAGGTCTCACGATTCACGAACAAGCTTGGTAGAGTCTGAGGGATCGGTACGGAGACGTCTATGCTTATCCCCCAGAGGCAATAGAGTTAGGAACAATTTCACTTCTATTCATCTCTGTCGTGCGGTGTGATCTCTCAATTCTAATTGAACTTCTACTCTGTTCTTTCGCATATGGTGAGAACACGTATCGCTTCATCAGCTGATCAGCAGCCCGAGCCCCCAGTGGCATCTCCTGTGAGGGGCAGAGGACGAGGCCGAGGCCGTGCCAAAGGCCGAGGCAGGGGTAGGGCTCAGCCTAGAGCTCGAGCAGCAGCACCCGCAGCGAGCCTCAGGTTGAGTTTGATGATGAGGTTCCGGCCCAGACCGTTCTAGCGGGCCCAGCTCGTGTTCCAAAAGGGTTCATAGCTACCCCGGTACTCCAAGATGCTCTGGTCCGTCTAGTGGGCCTTATGGAGAGTGTTACTCAGGCAGACATACTTTCAGTAGCACCAGCCGTCTCTCGGGCTAGGGGAGGGGCACAGACTCCCGCTACTCACACTCCGGAGCAGATAGTGCCCTAGTTTCAAACTCCAGCAGCTCAGCCAGTTGGGGTAGTCCCGCCGGATGTTGTAGCACAAACCGGTAATGGAGCAGCTATGTCTTTTGATGCCTTGTGGAGTTTGGACAGGTTCACCAAGCTTTTGACTACTACCTATAGCGGTACATCTTCAGAGGATCCCCAGGGTTATTTGGATAGTTGCCATGAGGTTCTACGGAACATGGGGATAGTGGAGACCAATGGGGTCGACTTTGCTGCTTTTCGTCTGTCAGGTTCCGCCAAGAAATGGTGGAGAGACTATTGTTTGGTCAGACCAGCTGAGTCACCAGCTCTCACTTGTGACCAGTTCTCGCAGCTATTCTTGGAGAAGTATCTTCCTATCACTCAGAGAGAGGACTATCGGAGGCAGTTTGAGCGCCTTCAGCAGGGTTCTATGACTGTCACTCAGTACAAGACCAGATTTGTGGACTTAGCCCGTCATGCCCTTTTTATACTTCCCACCGAAAGAGAGAGAGGGTGGGGAGGTTCATTGAGGGACTTTCTCAGCCTATCAGATTGCAGATGGCCAAGGAGACAGGGAGTGAGATTTCTTTCCAGGATGCAGCCAATGTGGCCAGACGAGTTGAGATGGTTTTAGCTCAGGGTAGTGGTCAGGGGTTTGACAAGAGGCCTCGTCACTCCGGTAGATTTAGTGGGACCTCATCTGGAGGTCGAGGTACTTTTAGTAGAAGCCGTCATCCCAGGTCGTTTCATTCGGCGCTTCAGGCATCCCATGGAGCTTCAGGGGGTCGTGGTCCTTATGTACCTCCTTCAGGGCAACCAGCTTATAGTGCCCCGCCAGCTCCCATCAAAGCACCTCCTTTTCAGAGTTATTATCGCGGACAGCCGGCCCGTCAGGGTCAGTCTCAGTTTCCCCAACAGCAGTGTTCAGATGGATGTTTTGAGTGTGGTAAGTATGGGCATATCCGGAGGAGTTGTCCGAGATTAGTTGGTGTTCAATCGCAATAGCAGAGTTCTCGTGCCATGATTCCAGCACCGCCACCTAGCCACCTAGAGGTAGGGCTCAGGGAGCCAGAGGTAGGGGTCAGCCCGCTAGAGGTGGAGGTCAGCCACCAGGAGATCGTCCCAAGGATATGGTTTAGGGTAGGGGTGTTCATGGTTCGGCTTGGATCAATTTTTTCCTAAAAGGAAACCAAACCAAGTAAGTCAGTTTTTCAAATATTAGTACCAAGCCAAACCAATTAAGTCGGTTTTTTCTCGATTCGGTTTATATCGGGTTTTGTCGGTTTTTCAATTTTTTTCGGTTATTTGTCAGTTTTTTCTAAAATATAAGACATACACTACCAAACACATATTCCAGCGACCACATTTTCAACGTAACACTATCAAATCAATTGCTCTTTGAGAAATCTATTATTTACCAAGATATATTGATGATAATTGAATCAAATAGTGATGAAAAATTTAAGGACTCAATTATATTATATTACTTTTAACACGAATGGATTCTTACACTTAACAAAAGTAAACTACCAATCAAACTATAACGTAAAGGTAAGAACTATACTAAAAGTGCAAACTATTAACATTTACGATAAATATTTTGAAACTTTGTATAAAAATATACATATATAAAGGTCTAATAATAAATTCGAAATAAGTACTCCTATAGTCAGTTTGGTTCGGTTTTTTTTTATTTTTTCTGATTAAAACCAAATTTGATCGGTTTTTAAAATTCAAAACCAAAACCAAACCAAACCAAAAAGTATCGATTTTTTGGTCGGTTCGGTTTGGTTTGGTTTTTTGGGTTTTTATAAACACCCTAGTTCAGGGTGGTAGGGCCCAGCCCCCTGTCACGACCCTAGTTCACCAATCGTGAACATGTCATGACGGCACCTGGTCTCCATGACCAGGTAAGCCTAACATTTGCGGAAATATAATAATTGCGGAAAAATAGAGAAAATCAATTCAAATATCTAAAGGAAACTGTACTGAATGCCGCTTGGCAAGTACAACTCAATATCACAAGTCTAAAACAATTCCCAAAACCCGGAAACTCACGGGCAACACAGGCTACAGAAGTGTATAGTAAAGGTTCCAAACTCCAGAATTTCTAACAACCGAAAGAAGGAAAACTAAGTACTAAAGATAGAATAAGAGGGAGACCCGTCGGTCTGCGGACGCAGCAGATCTACCTTGAAGTCTCCGTAGTCCTCCTGCCTCACTGATAGTGCGCCTGAGTAGAGGTACCTGGATGATCTGCACATGAAAAAAAAATATGTGCAGGAAGGGCATGAGTACACCACAGCGGTACTCAGTAAATGCCAATCCTAACCTCGGTTGGGTAGTGACGAGGAAGGTCAGGGCCATACTGAGACAAAATATAGTAATAACAATAATTAACAGTATGATAATCTGACAGAATAATAAATACAGCAGTGATATAAGACAGGTTAAACAAGGCAATAGCAAATACACAAGAACGGAACAACCACAGAATAAGTACAGCTCAACACCAATGATAACAATGAGGATCTCCCAGGATACCGTCCTGTAGTCCTTTTCTCAACTGTCCAGTGGATCTCCCGGGATACCGTCCCGTAG
>NW_017670750.1:185354-229643 GCF_001879085.1 Nicotiana attenuata
GAAATCGGGGGCGTAAATTCCAAAAACGACCGGCCGGGTCGTTACATCCTCCTACACTTAAACATTCGTTCGTCCTCGAACGAGCATAGAGAACATACCTGAAGTAGTGACAAGATGCGGGTACTGGCTGCGCATATCCTGCTCGGTCTCCCAAGTCGCCTCCTCGGCCGGCTGACCCCGCCACTGAACCTTTACTGACGCTATGTTCTTTGACCTCAACTTTCTGATCTGCCTGCCCAAAATAGCCACTGGCTCCTCAACATAGGATAGATCCTTGTCCAACTGGACTAAACTGAAATCCAACACGTGCGACGGATCACCGTGATACCTCCGGAGCATCGAAACATGAAATACCGGGTGAACTCCGGCCAAGCTGGGAGGTAAGGCAAGCTCATAAGCAACCTCCCCAACTCGCCTCAAGATCTCAAAAGGGCCAATAAACCTCGGACTCAGCTTCCCTTTCTTTCCAAACCTCATGATGCCCTTCATAGGCGAGACCCGAAGCAGAACCCGCTCACCAACCATATATGAAACATCACGAACCTTCCTGTCCGCGTAACTCTTCTGTCTAGACTGGGCTGTACGGAGTCTGTCCTGAATCACCTTGACCTTCTCCAATGCATCCTGAACCATCTCTGTACCCAATAGCCTGGCCTCACCCGGCTCAAACCAACCCACCGGAGATCTACACCTCCTGCCATATAAAGCCTCATACGGCGCCATCTGAATGCTGGACTGATAACTGTTGTTATAAGCAAACTCCGCCAATGGCAAGAAATGATCCCAAGACCCTCCAAACTCAATCACGCACGCACGGAGCATGTCCTCAAGAATCTGAATAGTGCGCTCGGACTGTCCGTCCGTCTGGGGGTGAAATGCTGTGCTCAACTCCACCC
This sequence comes from Nicotiana attenuata, assembly GCF_001879085.1. Lineage (NCBI taxonomy): Eukaryota > Viridiplantae > Streptophyta > Magnoliopsida > Solanales > Solanaceae > Nicotiana > Nicotiana attenuata. Next base: position 186,251 of record NW_017670750.1, read on the forward strand.
GAGTGCCTAACTCCTGCTGCACAGCTCTACAGAACCGCGATGTAAACTGAGTACCTCTGTCTGAAATGATAGAAACTGGAATACCATGCAAACGGACGATCTCCCTGATATAAATCTCCGCCAACCGCTCCGATGAATAAGTGGTACACACAAGAATGAAATGAGCGGACTTGGTCAGCCGGTCCACAATAACCCAAATGGAATCAAACTTCCTCAAGGTCCGTGGAAGTCCAGATACAAAATCCATGGTGATGCGCTCCCATTTCCACTCCGGAATCTCTATCTGCTGGAGCAACCCACCTGGGCGCTGGTGCTCGTACTTTACCTGCTGGCAGTTGAGGCATCTAGACACATAGCCAACTATATCTTTCTTCATCCGCCTCCACCAGTAGTGCTGCCTCAGGTCCTGATACATCTTCGCGGCACCCGGATGGATGGAATACCGCGAGCTATGGGCCTCTGCTAGAATCAACTCTCGAAGGCCATCAACATTGGGCACACAAATCCGGCCCTGCATCCTCAATACTCCGTCATCTCCAATGGTCACATCTCTGGCATCACCACGCTGAACCTTGTCCTGAAGGACAGGCAAATGAGGGTCATCATACTGCCGCTCCCTGATACGGTCAAATAGGGAAGACCGGGAAACCACACAGGCTAGAACCCGACTGGGCTCCGAAAGATCCAATCTCACGAACTGACTGGCTAAGGCCTGAACATCCATCGCCATAGGCCTCTCTGAAGCTGGTAAGTATGCCAAACTCCCCAAACTCTCCGCCCGGCGACTCAAGGCATCCGCTACCACATTGGCCTTGCCCGGGTGATAAAGAATAGTAATATCATAATCCTTTAACAACTCTAACCATCTCCTCTGACGCATATTCAGGTCCTTCTGCTTAAGCAAGTGCTGCAAACTCTGATGGTCAGTATAGATCTCACAAGGCACCCCGTACAAATAATGGCGCCAGATCTTCAAAGCGTGAACAATAGCAGCTAACTCAAGATCGTGGACAGGGTAGTTCTTTTCATGTACCTTCAACTGTCTGGACGCGTAGGCGATCACCCTACCGTCCTGCATCAACACTGCTCCAAGGCCAACTCTCGAGGCGTCACAATAGACAGTATAAGACCCCAAACCGGTAGGCAACATCAAGATAGGGGTTGTAGTCAAAGCTGTCTTGAGCTTTTGAAAGCTCGCCTAGCACTCCTCTGTCCACTGAAATGGGGCACCCTTCTGGGTCAATCTAGTCATAGGGGCAGCAATCGATGAAAATCCCTCCACAAAACGACGGTAGTAACCCGCCAAGCCAAGGAAACTGCGAATCTCTGTAGCTGAGGACGGCCTGGGCCAACTCTGCACGGCCTCTACCTTCCTCGGATCCACCCGAATACCCTCGCTAGAAATCACATGGCCTAAGAATGCCACAGAACTCAGCCAAAACTCACATTTTGAGAACTTTGCATATAACTTTTTCTCCCTCAAGGTCTGTAGCACGGTCCTCAGATGCTGCTCATGATCTTCCCGACTCCAGGAATACACCAGAATATCATCAATAAAAACAATCACGAACGAGTCAAGATATGGCCTGAACACATTGTGCATCAAATGCATAAAAGCTGCAGGGGCATTGGTCAGCCCAAATGACATGACAAGGAACTCGTAATGGCCATATCGAGTCCTGAAGGTAGTCTTCGGGATATCTAGCTCCCGAATCTTCAACTGATGGTACCCTGAGCGCAAGTCAATCTTAGAAAACACCTGTGCGCCATGAAGCTGGTCAAACAGATCATCAATGCGAGGCAAAGGATAACGGTTCTTCACTGTAACCTTGTTCAACTGGCGGTAGTCAATACACATGCGCATAGAACCATCATTTTTCTTCACAAACAAAACAGGAGCACCCCACGGTGAAACACTGGGTCGAATAAAACCCTTACCAAGCAATTCCTGCAACTGATCCTTCAACTCAGGAGGAGCCATAGATACGGAGGAATGGAAATGGGTTGGGTGCCCCGCAGCAGATCAATGCCGAAATCAATATCTCTATCAGGCGGCATGCTCGAAAGATCTGCTGGAAATACATCGGGATAATCCCGTACCACTGGAACAGAATCAACAGAAGGGGCATCAACACTAACATCTCTCACATATGCCAAATACGCGGCACACCCCTTCTCAACCATGCGCTGAGCTTTAAGAAAAGAGATAACTCTACTGGGAGTGTGATCTAAAGTACCACTCCACTCAACACACGGAATACCTGGCATAGCCAGCGTCAAGGTCTTGGCGTGACAATCAAGAATAGCAAAATGGGGCGACAACCAGTCCATGCCCAGAATAATGTCAAAATCCACCATACCGAGTAATAACAAGTCTGCTCTGGTCTCAAAACCACGAATAGTAACCAAACATGACCGATAAATGCGGTCCACAACAAGAGAATCTCCCATAGGAGTAGAAACATAAACGGGGGCACTCAAAGAATCCCGAGGCACACCCAAATGAGGAGCAAAGTAAGAAGACACATAACAGTAAGTAGAGCCCGGATCGAATAGAACCGATGCCTCTCTGTGACAAACCAGAATAATACCTGTAATGACGGAGTCAGAGGCAACAGCCTCAGTACGAGGAGGAATAGCATAATATCTGGCCCGGCCCCTCTCTCGAGGGCGACCTCTATCTCCCCGACCTCCGCCCCTAGCCGGCTGGGCAGGTGGGGTAGCTGCTGGAGCTGTGATCATGGCCTGAGAACTCTGAGGAGCACGCTGCGGCTGAGCAGTCTGTGAAGATGCACCCTTACCAAGTCTGGGGAAGTCCCTAACCATGTGGCGTGTATCACCACACTAAAAACAAGCTCTGGGAGGATGCGGTGGCTGTGACTGGCTGGCACTAGGCCTGCTGGACTGACCTCTGGAAACACCCCGCGCAGGAGGCGCGCTAGAAACTGGAGGTGCATAGTAAGGCTCCTGAGGTGGAGGTGGAGCTGGAGTACTGCCGGCTGCTGGAAGAGCTGAATGTACAGGGCGACCCGAATAACCTCTGCCATAACGACCTGCTGATGGGGTACGGGCACCAGAGTAGTGACCCGACTCTCGAGACCTCTTGGCCTCCCTCTCTCCTCGCTCCCTGGCGAGCATACCCTCAATCCTCCTAGCAATGCTCACTACCTGCTGATAAGGAATGTCCATCTCCAACTCTCGAGCCATGCTAGACCTGATGGGCGGAATAAGGCCCTCAATGAACCTGCGAACTCTCTCTCGAACTGTAGCAACCAAAGCCGGTGCATGCCTGGCCAGCCTGGTATAATGGATGGCATACTCTGAAACAGTCATAGCACCCTAGCGCAAGTGCTCAAACTCTGCGCGCCATGAATCTCTGAGGCTCTGGGGAACAAACTCTCTCATAAACATGTCCGAGAACTGGGTCCAAGTCAGTGAAGCAGCCTCGACTGGACTGTCTAACTCATAAGTGCGCCACCAATCATAGGCAGCTCCCCGAAGCTGAAAGGCAGTGAAAGAAACCCCGCTGGACTCCACTATGCCCATAGTGCGAAGAATACGATGACATTCCTCTAGAAATCCCAAGGCATCGTCTGATGCTAAGCCACTGAACACTGGGGGATCATATTTCTTAAACCTCTCAAGTCTCCGCTGCTCGTCCTCTGAAGCAGCTGACCCATCCTCGGGCTGAACTGGCACTGCAGGCGGTGGGGGAATAATCTCGGGAACCTGCTCAACCTGCACTCGCTGCTCAGGAGTGCGGACGGCGGGAGTCTGTGCTCCTCCCCCGGCCTGGGATGTGGCTGCAGCGAGGGGAAGCAACCCCGCCTGAGCCAAGGTAGTGTACATGCTCATGAACTGAGCCAAAGTCTCTTGGAGCGTTGGAGTAGTAGTGGCAATAGTAGGTGTGCCAGGTGCTTGGGCTCCGCCTGGATCTGCTGGTGGTACCTCGGCGGCAGCTCGCGCAGGTGCTCTGACTGCACCACGTGCGCGTCCTCGGCCTCTCCCCCGGCCCCTGCCCCGGCATCGGACGACTGCAGTAGGGGGCGCAGGTGTCTGATCATCTCGAATGGCACGTGTCCTCACCATCCGTGAGAGAATAGAAGTCAGAAGTTTAGAATTGATGTCAAAATATCGCACGACAAGGATTTCAAATGAAACGAAGATTTTTCCTAAACGGTTACATAGCCCCTCGTAGATAAGTACAGACGTCTCCGTACCGATCAGCGAGATTCTAGTAAACCGGCCTGTGTTCCGTGACTCCTATGAACCTAGAGCTCTGATACCAACTTATCATGACCCTAGTTCACCAACCGTGAACATGTCATGACGGCACCTGGTCCCCATGACCAGGTAAGCCTAATATTTGCGGAAATATAATAATTGCGGAAAAATAGAGAAAATCAATTCAAATATCTAAAGGAAACTGTACTGAATGCCGCTTGGAAAGTACAACTCAATATCACAAGTCTAAAACAATTCCAAAAACCCGGAAACTCACGGGCAACACAGGCTACAGAAGTGTATAGTAAAGGTTCCAAACTCCAGAATTTCTAACAACCGAAAGAAGGAAATCTAAGTACTAAAGATAGAATAAGAGGGAGACTCGTCGGTCTGCGGACGCAGCAGATCTACCTCGAAGTCTCGGTAGTCCTCCTGCCTCACTAATAGTGCGCCTGAGTAGAGGTACCTGGATGATCTTCACATGAAAAAAAAACATGTGCAGGAAGGGCATGAGTACACCACAGCAGTACTCAGTAAGTGTCAATCCTAACCTCGGTTGGATAGTGACGAGGAAGGTCAGGGCCATACTGAGACAAAATATAGTAATAACAATAATTAACAGTATGATAATCTGACAGAAATAATAAATACAGCAGTGATATAAGACAGGTTAAGCAAGGCAATAGCAAATACACAAGAACGGAACAACCACAGAATAAGTACAGCTCAACACCAATGATAACAATGAGGATCTCCCAGGATACCGTCCCGTAGTCCTTTTCTCAACTGTCCAGTGGATCTCCCGGGATACCGTCCCGTAGTCCATCATATGTGTATATCCGAAGGACCTCCCGGGATACCGTCACGTAGTCCAACTATCAATGTGCAGGGGGATCTATCGGGAATCTAACCCGCAGTCCCAAAGTAAAAGTGCAGGGGGATCTACCGGGAATCGAACCCGTAGTCCCAAAGTAAACAAACAAGGGGGGGAGCTACTGGAATCCCACATCCGTAGTCCCAATGTAAATGCGCAATCACAACCAGAAGGTACACGGAAACGAAGTACAAAAGACAAGCAACAAGTAGTACTGGCCTAGCATGCTTCACGTAGTACAGTTAAGGCAACTTAAGCAATTAGGCAAGTTAAATCAACTAAACATGCTTTCCTAATCTAGCACAAGTTATAATTGCAAGTGGAATAAAGCAAATATGAAAGAAACTCAATCTCAATATCTTAAGAAAAACCGGATTTCCAACAATTGGCTCAAGTACACTCCCGTCACCTCGCGTACAAGGCACTCAAATCAACAAATAAAAAATCCTAAGGGGAAAGGTCCCCCACACAAGGTTAGACAAGCCACTTACCTCGAATCGGCACCAAAATCAACTCGAAATCACACTTTTGCCACGAGTATGACTCCAAATGGCCCAAATCTATTCAATTCAATTACATATCGTAAGTAATATTGCAAACAACTGATTCCACTATTAAATTTAAAGCTAGGACGAGAAAATAGGTAAAATGACCAAAACGCCCCTCAGACAACCGTCTCGGAATCGAATAATTTTCACATTTTTAGAACCCTCGTACTCTCACGAGTCTAACCATATAAAAATCTCCCAAATCGGAGGTCAATTGCCCACTCAAAACTCAATAGTTAGGTCTATGAAGTTTCTTCCAATTTTTCCCCAAATTTTGACCTTGAATTCGAATTCTAATGGTGGATTTAACTATATAATGATGAAATATAACAAGAAGAGACCAAAGAAACGTTACCCAGTGATCCTCACTTCAACTCCCACTCAGAATCGCCTTAAACCGAGCTCTCAATTGATTTTTGTAACTTATGAACTCAAACCCTTGAAATTTCTATTTCTGCCCAGGGATTTCCGCTTCTGCGGTTAAGGGACCGCTTCTGCGGTCCCGCTTATGCCGAAAGTGAGCCGCTTCTGCGACTCTCACTAAACGGCCACATCCGCTTCTGCGGTCCAGTCAACCGCTTATGCGGTTCCGCTTATGCGGTTCCGCTTATGCGGATTATCCACCGCTTCTGCGGTTCCAACTAAAAGCCAAACGGCCGCATCTGCAGCTATTTTCTCGCAGATGCGAGGCCGCTCCTGCGGAATTTCCTCCGCATCTGCGAGGCCTGGAAACTCTGCCCCAAACCGCTTCTGCGATTATCCAGCCTCTTATGCGGCTCCGCTTCTGCGGTTCCCAAGCCGCAGAAGCGGAAATACCAGAAGATGAAAAGAACCAGCTGCTGCAACACTTCAAAAATCTCCCCGTTAACCACCCGAAATTATCCCGAGGCCCCCGGGACCTCAACCAAAAGCACCAATACCACCTAATACCTTATTCAAACTTGTACCAATCCTTAAAACACCTAAAACAACACCGGAAGTCCGACTAAATCAAAGATTCAAGCCTAAGAACTTTAAATTCCAACAAAACACACTTTCGATCAAAAACCAAACCGAACCTCGCCCGAATGACCTGAAATTTTGCACACACATCCCAAATGACATGACGGAGCTACTGCAACTTCCGGAATTCCAATCCGACCCTCGAATCAAAAACTCACTATCCGACCGGAAACTTCAAAAATTCAAACTTCGGCATTTCAAGCCTAAATGAGCTACGAGCCTCCAAAATACATTCCAAACACGCTCCCAACCCCGAAATCACCTAACGGAGCTAACAAAACCATCGAATTTCCATTCTGAGGTCTTCTTCACACTGTTCCGATTACGGACCATTTTTCAATTCTTAAGCTCTCATTTAGGGACTAAGTGTCCCAAAACACTCCGAATCCCAACACCGAACGTCCCGGCAAACCAAAATAGCAGAATGAACTTAGGGGAAGCAGTTAATGGGGGATCGGGGCGTAAATTCCAAAAACGACCGGCCGGGTCGTTACAGCCCCGATGTTATGTTATTCCAGCTAGGCCTAAGGCTGAGTCCTCCAATGCAGTTATCACAGGTATGATTTCAATTTGCAATAGAGATGCTTCAGTTCTGTTTGATCCAGGGTCTACATACTCCTATGTGTCATCTTATTTCGCTCCATATTTGGTTGTGCCTCATGATTCTTTGAGTGCTCCCATTTATGTGTCCACGCCAGTAGGGGATTCTATTATTGTAGACCGTGTCTATCGTTCGTGTGTGGTTGTTATTGGGGGTCTTGAGACTATTGTAGACCTCCTACTTCTTGATATGGTGGATTTCGATGTCATTTTGGGGATGGATTGGTTGTCATCTTACCGTGATATATTGGATTGTCATGCCAAGATCGTGACCTTAGCTTTGCCGGGGTTGCCTCGATTGGAGTGGAGAGGGACTCCTGGTCATTCTATTAGTAGGGTTATTTCTTATATGAAGGCTCGACGTATGGTTGAAAAGGGGTGTTTGGCATATTTGGCTTATGTTCGTGATTCTAGTGCTGAGGTTCCTTCTATGGATTCCGTACCAGTTGTTCGGGAGTTTCCAGAGGTATTTCCTGCAGACCTGCCATGGATGCCACCCGACAGGGATATTGACTTTTGCATTGATTTGGCTCTGGGCACTCAGCCCAAATTCTATTCCGCCGTATCGCATGGCCCCGCCAGAGTTGAAAGAATTGAAGGAGCAGTTGCAAGATTTGCTTGATAAGGGCTTTATTAGGCCTAGTGTCTCGCATTGGGGTGCGCCGGTGTTGTTTGTTAAGAAGAAGGATGGATCGATGAGGATGTTCATAGATTATCGACAGTTGAACAAAGTCACTATTAAGAACAAGTATCCATTGCCAAGGATTGATGATTTATTTTATCAGCTTCAGGGTGCCAAGGTGTTTTCGAAGATTGATCTGAAATTTGGCTACTATCAGTTGAGGATTAGGGCATCCGATGTCCCTAAGACATCTTTTCGCACTCGGTATGGATATTATGAGTTTCTAGTGATGTCATTTGGGTTTGACAAATGCCCCAGCAACATTCATGGATTTGATGAACTGGGTGTTCAGGCCTTATCTGGATTCCTTCGTGATTGTCTTCATTGATGATATTTTGATCTACTCCAGCAGCCGAGATGAGCAAGAGCAACATCTTCGGATCGTTCTTCAGACTCTGAGAGACAACCAATTATATGTTAAGTTTTCAAAATGCGAGTTTTGGTTGAGTTCAGTTGCTTTCTTGGGTCATGTTATACCAGCAAAGGGTATTCAGGTGGATCCTAAGAAGATTGAGGCAGTCAGGGACTGGCCTAGACCCATATCAGCTACAGAGATCCGGAGTTTCTTGGGTTTGGCGGGTTATTACCGTCGGTTTGTGGAGGGGTTTTCATCTATAGCATCCCCAATGACCAGGTTAACCCAGAAGGGTGCCCCGTTTAGGTGGTCGGACAAGTGTGAGGCGAGCTTTCAGAAGCTCAAGACAGCTTTGACCTCGGCAGCGATTTTGGTGTTGCCCAAAGGCTCAGGGCTATATACGGTATATTGTGACGCATCTCGTATTGGACTTGGTGCGGTGTTGATGCAGAATGGCAAGGTTATTGCATATGCTTCGCAGCAGTTGAAGATTCATGGGAAGAATTATCCAGTTCATGATTTGGAGCTAGCAGCCATTGTTCACGCGCTGAAGATTTGGAGGCATTATCTATATGGCGTGTCGTGTGAGGTGTTCACGGATCATAAGAGTTTGCAGTATTTGTTCAAGCAGAAGGAGCTCAATTTGAGGCAGAGAAGGTGGTTGGAGCTATTGAAAGACTATGATATCACCATCTTGTATCAACCCGGGAAGGCCAATATGGTAGCCGATGCTTTGACTAGGAAGTCGGCTAGTATGAGTAGCCTTGCATATATTCCAGTCGGTGAGAGACCGCTTGCTTTGAATGTTTAGGCTTTAGCCAATCAGTTCGTGAGGTTGGATGTTTCTAAGCCCAGCCGTGTTCTAGCTTGTACAGTCGCTTGGTCTTTATTATTTGAGTATATCAGAGATCGACAGTATGATGATCCTCATTTGCTTGTCCTTAAGGACACAGTGCGGCACGGAGGTGCCAATCAGGTTACAGTTGGAGATGACGGAGTTCTGAGGATGCAGGGTCGAGTTTGTATGCCTAATGTGGATGGACTTCGTGAGTTGATTCTAGATGAGGCCCATAGTTCCCGGTATTCTATTCATCCGGGCGCCGCCAAGATGTATCAGGACTTGCGGCAGCATTACTGGTGGAGAAGAATGAATAAGGATATTGTTGGATACGTAGCTCGGTGTTTGAATTGTTAGCAGGTAAAGTACGAGCATCAGAGACCTGGTGGTTTGCTTCACAAGATTGAGATTCCTAAGTGGAAGTGGGAGCGTATCACTATGGATTTCATTGTTGGACTTCATATGGCCATTGATCGCCCAAAAATATTTTTGGCCATTTAGAAAACTACCATTTACCACAGACAAAATCTCACTTTATGCTCATTAATTCCAAACTACTTACCCTTTAATGCCCATGCCTAAATTATTTACTTCTCATACCCATGCGGCCCAAACTATTTACCCGGCCCATGCATTAGCTTATTCCCCTCATTCAATGCTTCAGTTAATACTATTTCACCCAACCATTTCTTTTATTTCAAAAATCCCATAGTACCTTAATAAAAATAAAATCATACTGTCCCCCCATCCTTTCTTTTCCTTTTTCTGTTTCAGTTTAAAATGGGAGATTTCTCTATTGGGAACCAATCAACAGGTGAGTGTTGTTGTTGATTACGAGCCTAAGATAAGAATAAGAGTCTTAATTTCTTTGTGTCTTAATAATTTTCCCTTACAGGCTTTTGTGAAGGTGGTTGTGCTGCTATAGTGGATTTTGGAACATCATTGTTTGCTGGTCCAACTATATGATTTACTTTGTTTGGATTCTTGCAGAAGTTGTAGACCTTTCGACTATCTAGTTATCCCTCGTGTCCAGTGATAACAAAAAGGAATTGCATAGTACCAAATACCAATTATTCCACCATATAACTTTCTCGCATAAGTTTATAGAAAAACTAATTTTCTTGCAAAGATATCAAAGCTAGAGTGCTAGATTTCTATAAATAACTCGGGAGGGAAAGACATGAGGAAGTATTGCCTCTATTTTTTGATCTATTAGTCCTGCGATGAATTTCCAACTATTTTGTGCTTTTTTGAAGATTTCTTGTTTGATTCAAAGTGGGTGCCGTTAAATATTGCTTATAGTACCTTCTGGAAGTTATACTGAAATTTGATAGCATTTGGAGCTGATTTGAGGTGATTGAGATTGAACTTTTCAGCTGAAAATCAAAGAAGAACACAGCCACAGTATACTGCTACGGTATAAAATATGTTGTAGGAGTATATAGCTATACTACAACAGTATACTATTATAGTTTACAATATATACTGTAACGGTATATTGTAATAATCAAAGAAGAACACAGTTACCTAATAGTATACCCCTACAGTATACAATACACTATAGGAGTATATAGTTATACTGCAACAGTATACTATTATAGTATACAATATATTGTTATAATATACTGTAATAATATGCAATATATTGTAATAGTATACAATATACCATAATAGTATACTTATACCCGTAAATTCACTTGCCTTTTCCCTTTTAATTTGCTTTAAGCTTTTACCCAGCGTGAGGGGCAAATTGAAAATGCAAATCTCTTTTTCGTTTTGATTTATTCTATGACTTGAATTCCAAGACTTCTGACTTCTGCAAAATATTAATCTGCCATTGGAGGACCTTGAAGCTTTGAAACTCATAAATTGGGTTTGTTGAGTTTGTAGTTATTTTGAAACTCAAAGCAAGATTTTTTTTTTAACTCCTTGCGTACAATTGTATAACCTGTTGGTATAGCTATATACTACACTGGTATCATATGTTAGTTTATATTTTTTGGTTGTATTAGCTACATTTAATTGATACACAATTTGATTTTTCTTTAGTAATAGTATAAAAAAAAGAATAATAAAAAATAGTAAAAACAGTAAATGAAATTAGATTATGAAGAGAAAAAGAATAAAAAAAAAGAAGTTAGATGAAATTAGAAAAAGAAAAAAAATAAGAAGAAAACGAGAAAAAAGAAAAGGAGAAAAGAAAAAAAGAAAAGAAAAGAAGCATAGAAATAAAAAAAGAATTGGAGAATAAAGAAAAATTTCCCCACAAAAACTACTATAGGTAGGAAATGTAATTAGTTTGATGGGTAGAAAAATAAATGGGTAGACAAAGGTAAATTATTTTATTTTTGTGAATAACTGTGTCATTCTCCTTTACCACAAGCATGACAGAACGTAGAGAACAAGCCCAAAAGAATTATTTGTTTTCACACCAGATGAAAAATAGAATAGAAAATAAAGGTGAAAATAGCGCGGGCTAGTCAGTTTTTGGACTGGTCATTCAAAAATAGCCAGCGTTTGCAAAGTCATTGAAAAATAGCCACTATTTTGCTGCAATACAGAAAGTTCTGGCATAATATACTGGAGATCGGTGTACCTATGTATGAACTTCCAGCATATTATGCTGGAACTCCAACACGCGGAAAGTTCCAGTATAATATACTTATACTAGAGTTCTAGTATATTATACTGGAGTATTTTTCCGGATTTTGAACAGTGTTTTCAATTTATCTTTACATGAAAAGTGGCTAAATTTACTAAATTAACCGAATATCATGTTAATTGTTTTTCTCAGAGGTCATGTTCTTAGAAAAATTGTGCAATAGTTGCAACAAGGGGTGTTCATGATTCGGTTTGGATCGGTTTTTCCCTAAAAAGAAACCAAACCAAGTAAGTCGGATTTTCAAATATTAGAACCAAACGAAACCAATTAAGTCGCCCCGTGCAATTTTTAAAAAGTGGGCTGAAGTTAAATGGGGGCGACCAAATAGAGCGAAGTTGTTTAAAAAGTGGGTACAAGTTAAAACTTTTAAAAATGGGTATAGGTTAAATGGGGGCGACCAAATAGAGCGGCCCGTACAATTTTTACAAATTGGACATTCTAGATTTAAAAATTGGAAGTTCGAAAAGGGACAGAAAAAATATAGATCTGTAACTCTGCATCAACAATAGTATGTGAAACGAAACAACAAATAAATTTTGACCATCTTCGACTTTTGTTAGTAGATCGATTTCATGGTGGCTTTGTTCAACATCTTCATGGAAAAGAAAATATTATTGTTTGCAGAATATAGATTCGAAGAAATTTAATTCCTTATTACAAATTACTGACTACCATAATTGACTTTAGTTGGTAAGTGATTACCCAAGAACTAGGGACGAATCAATACGGGAGAAGATATTGGTGTAATCTGCCACAAGGATCATAAACTTTCCAACTCAATTTCTAATAAAATGATATTGCGACCATTTATGATATTGATTTTCTTTGCTCTCACATATTTTCTATACTAAATACGTCACGAACCAAACCCCGAGCCGATCGTGATGGCGCCTCTCGTGGAGACAAGGCCAGCCAACTAACTCATTTCGCCTCTTCAGAATAGTTAATATTAATGAACAATTTTAGTATGATTAGATAACCACAAACTAAGCAAAAGATGTCTTTATAAAGTGCGGAATACAACCCAAACACAGCCCGATACCGGAGTGTCACAAGTCACGAGCATCTATCAGAGTATAAATATAACTACAACGTCTGAAATATACAAAACAGGATCTGATAAACAAAAAGGGACAAAAGCGGTGTTGCGAACGCTGGCAGTCACCTTGCTAAACTCCGATAATTCTGCCTCCGATCAGCCCAAAACCCACTACCGGATGAATAAATACCTGCATCTGCACACGAGGTGCAGGGAGTAAAGTGAGTACTCCAACTCAGTGAGTAATAAAGGTAAATAACAACTGAGCAGTAAGAAATCACGTAAAGTAAACCAACATGCTGTATAGAAGCAGTGTAAGACCCTTTGAGAAAAGCAGTGGATCTGTGAAATCTTTAGAAATATCTTAGCTCAATTTAAACCTCTTTTGAAAATGACTTTTCAACAGTTACGCAAGTGAATGCAAAACAGTTAGTGTCGATAAGCATAGAAAACCCGCCCCTCGGGCACAAATACCACAGTATAACAGGTAAAATGACAAGTAAATATGAAAGATGATCACATAAACGTTCGCCCCTCGGGCAATGTCTCAGAACAGTACCATCCCCTTGGGCTCACTCTCAGAATAGTATCAGCCCCTCGGGCTCACTCTCAGAACAACATCAGCCCCTCGGGCTCACTCTCAGAATAATATCAGCCCCTCGGGCTCACTCTCAGAACAATATTAGCCCCTCGGGCTCACTCTCAGAACAATATCAGCCCCTCGGGCTCACTCTCAGATCAGAATGGGTACCCGCGCTCACTATGGGTGTGCAGACTCCGGAGGGGCCCATTACGGCCCAAGCGCTATATCAAGCCACCTCGTGGCATCAACTCTCAACTCTCGGCCTCACATCCTCAAGCAACTTCGTGGCGTATAAATGTATCTCAGGCCCTCGGCCTCATATCACTCAGTGTATCCTCACATCTGGCCCTCGGCCGCACTCAGTCAAAAATCATCACAAGCCCCTCGGGCATTAGTAAAACAGTAGTTCTCAGCCCAAAACATCATTTAGAAATATCATTTAAGTCTCAAAACTGAGTAAAAGTGGCTGAGTTGTAAAACAGTGGAAAAACAGCATGACTGAGTTCAAGTAATAAGTCAAAACAGTGAGGAAACAGTGATAATAATCCCCGAAGGGTTCAAATAGTTGGCACGAAGCCCAAATAAGGCAATCAGCCTAAATCATGATGATAACAAACAAGTTCAGTCAAATATGCGGTAAAATCATCAATCGGGACGGACCAAGTCACAATCCCCAGTAGTAAACGACCCCATGCTCATCATCAAGCGTGTGTCTCACCTCAATATAGCACTACGATGTGCAATCCGGGGTTTCAAACCCTCAGAGTATCAATTACCATCATTACTTACCTCGAACCGGCAAAATCTCTAGCTCGCGACGCCTTTGCCCCACAAATCGGCCTCCACGTGCGTCGAATCTATCCAAAATAAGAACGAATACATCTCAATATGCTAAGGGAACAAAACCCAAGCGAAAACAATCAATAACGGGCACAAACCCCGAAATTAGCAAAACCCGAGCCCCGGGACCACTTCTCGAAACTCAGAATTTTTTACATCATTAGATTCCTTATCACCCCACGAGTTCATACTTATCAAAAGTTCTCAAATCCGACACCAAATGATCCTCCAAATCCCAAATCAAATCCAATTTCTGAAGCCCTAGCTCTTCAATTTTAGGCTTAGTTTTCTTGAATTTCTAGGTGGATTTCACAACATAAACGAGTTTTAAGTTCAAAAATCTTACCTCCAATCGGTTCCCCTTGAATCCCTCTTTAATCTCCACCAAGAAGCTCTCAAAATGATCAATTATGGGGGAAAAATGACCCAAAATCGCGGATGAAATAACTTAAAAAGCTTTCTGCCCAGTTCTGACTTTTCTTCATCGCGATCGCGGCACAAGCCACGCGATCGCGAAGCACATATCCTCAAGACCCCAAAAATACACTATGCGAACGCGATACATTCACTGCGAACGCGATGCTTCAGTTTCCAGACCTACGCGAACGCGAGACACCTGATGCGAACGCGAAGAACAAATTCCACTGGACCCCAATCCTAATATGCTATCGCGGAACACTTCATGCGAACTCGAAGCACAAGATCTAAGCCTTCCGCGAACGCGAGGCCTCAAACGCAAACGTGAATGCTAAACTCTGGCCAACCCAAAATCCTTCTACACGATTGCAATATACCCCACGCGATCGCGAAGGCTTAAATGCCTCCAACACTAGAACTAAAAATCTGCAATCTCTCAAAAACAAAAATGGTCCGATTGACCACCCGAAACTCACCCGAGGCCCCCGGGACCTCAACCAAAAGCACCAGCACATCCTAAAACCTTATTCAAACTTGTTCCAATCATCAAAACACCTCGAACAACATCAAATTACCCAAAACTCATCGAATTCAAGCCTAAGTTTTTCCAAAAACTTCCGAAATACACTTTCGATCAAAAACCCGACCAAACCACATCCGAATGACCTAAAATTTTGCACACACATCCCAAATGAGATAACGAAGCTACTACAACTCCCGGAATTTCATTCCGACCTTTATATCAAAATCTCACCTATCAACCGAAAAACGCTAAAATCTCACTTTCGCCAATTCAAGCCTAAACCTTCCACGGTCTTCCAAAATGCATTCCGATCACGCTCCCAAGTCCCAAATCACCTAACGGAGCTAACCAAATCATAAAAATTCCGATCCGAGCTCATACATAGATAAGTCAAATCTTGGTCAAACTTTTCAAATTTCAAGCTACAACTGAGAACTGTTCTTTCAAATCCATTCTGATTTCCGTGAAAACCAAAACCAACGATTTACATCAGTCATAATACCTCACACGGGGAAAGTCATGCCCGAGAACTGGCGATCAAAGTGCAAAAGCTCTAAACGACCGATCGGGTCGTTACATCCTCCCCCACTTAAACATAGGTTCGTCCTCGAACGTGCCCAGAGTTGTTCTAAAAGCCAACCAATCGCTGAATAACCATACCATGCATATACCCGGGGGTGATCCCACGTCACCCTATCTCATATAGGTCTGATAACACATTGCAACTGAAATTGCACAATCCAAACTGGCCTACAAGCCATAGAACCACCTTTTTACTTCTGAAACCATCGATACGATCAAAACCTCACACCTATACTCCGAATAGACCCGACCCAGCTGTAGTAACCCATGCCTGCAATCTCGGGAGCAATCCCATGATATATCACATAACTCGAACACTCGTAGCGATAACTTCTATTCATGGCAGCTGCCCACAACAGCCGAATACCGGTAGAAAACCTCTTATCAACTAAAGTCTCATTTTAATACTTTCATATACGGCCAATGATAAACGAAATATGCAATAACCACAACCATTTCTCAGGTCAACCATTCATGAAGCTATTCCTCCTTTGGCAAATTTCATAGCAAACTTCCGAGCCGAACCTCGATATTATCCTTCCAACAATCTGAAATCAAATCTGTTCGTATTTATTAGTGATCCCAACAATCTCCTCTAATTCAACGCACCACTCTGGTGACATGGCACATCAATATAGGCCTAAGCGACAACTTGCATAATACGCGCACCAACAAGCAACGGTTCGAACATACTCAAATCATGAAAATGACTCAAATGAAAGAGTTGTACCTCAAGCTCACCAGTACCACCACAACACAAGGTTGAGAACTCGTCTCACATCCTAGAAATAGAACACACGAATCTAACCCGCAAGGTCATATCTCCACATAGCTTCGCTGCAAATGTGCGATCCTATCCAAACATTGCTCCGCGTGAAACACCTCAAGTCACTATGCTCAAAATCGACAACCACGCACAATTTGATGTCTGGAACCAAAGCAAATCATCATACCCACGGTGAAGCAAATACACGCAAACTCGAAAGGTCATAACTGATACGCCATTCACCGAGCAACACCCGATTACTCTTCCCGCTCAATTTCCACTATGAGACCCTAAATGAACCGCACCATATGCTCTCATAACCAACAAATCATAACGTCTCGCAACACAAAAAGGCAACTCACAGATCTCCCTGGATAACTAATAATCTCAATAACGGTCGAATCAACCTATCCCTCAACAATACCATTCGGGGCTCACCAAGCTGACTCAAGCTACAACACGCATCCACATTGGCCTGCTAACGAACTCTTTATCACGGACATCCTGAAGCTGTTCCCTACACTCCTTAACTCTGCCGGTGCCATACGATACGGTGCCCGGCACCAAATCGATACCGAAATCAACAACCTTGCCCGGCGACATGCCCGGCCACAAGAAACACATCCGAAAAATCCCTCACCACCAAAACTGAATCAATGGTAGAAGCCTCTACACTGACATCCATCACGAAAGCCCAAGTAAGAAGAACAACCCTTCCCAGTTGTCCGCTGGGTCTCCGAAATAAAAAAAACTCCCCAATAGGACATAATCCGTCGAACATCGCCACTCAATCCGTGGCATTTTCCTGCATAGCCAACAGCGCCGCCTCATCACAATAGTTCAGAATAACACAACACGGAGACAACCAGTCTAAACCCAATATCACATCCAAGATCTAATATACCAAGCAACAAAAAGGTCTGCTCGGGTCTCCAACCCCGATAGTCACTAAACAATGCCGATACACACAATCTACAACCACAACATAGCCTTGATATGAGAACTTCCAGTCTCCAACTCCATATGGCACACGAATCATCATACCTGATCCCAGTTCCGCCGTCCGACTGCATACCACACCTCAAATACCCAATCACCTCACGAGAGATACTCTAAAATTCTTCTATGCCACCAAGCAAACTCGAATACCATCAGTCGATCTAGCCTAAAAGTGCCGCAATACTACCGAAGCGTCATCAACTTAAGCACATTGCCCTTTTTCTGAGACATATACTCTCGTCAAATCACTCCCAATTAGAAATACCATTTCCTTAGTTATCTGAGGCTACTCGCTGCCTAAGAGTTTTATGAACTCCCTTTCAGAACTGAATTGTAACCCATCTAGCCAAGAACTTCCATTGATCCCATCTAGAAGAAAAAAAATCATTACACATCCCATTCTTCTCAAACTCGTAGAAAATACATATCTCCAACCACGGTAGAAATCAACAAGAACTCTCCCAATTTCATTTGCACAAACTAAACTGCCAGGACTAAATCCTTCTAACTAGACCAAGCTAAGCAAGCCATCAAAACCCAAGAGCATTGCTGCAAAATACCTGTAAGAACTCATTACCTCGAACACACCCAAGGAATTCATCCTATCCTTACCATACCGATCCGGTCTACTATCAAGCTACTCCATCCATCTAAATTTCCTTCTGATTCATCTTCAACTTGCTATTCCCTCTCACTGTAGCACCAAAATTCCTCAACCCAGGCTCACCACACGAGACCCAAGCATAAAACCACACTGTCTAAGACCCATAAGCAGCTGAATACTCTCTCAAATATCCCCAAAAACACCACATTCCAGAATATTTTACTCTGACGAACTTCCTGCGAATCTGAATCCGTTACCTTTACTTTCCAGATACTGATACATAGAATCCCACAATTTCTAGAAAATACTACAAGTCTTGATATCTTCCAATGAAACCCAGTTTCTAACCACATATGCAACTTCAAATTGCCCCAATTGATATATGCAGAATCTTAAACATATTAGAACCATTCTCGTAAGTCATCCATTCTCCTCAAACCGTAGTTAGTCTGATCAAAGAAACCGAATGACCCGTGCCTCACTGGCACTCCGACACCGCAGAATGTAACCTCATGCCAATACCACCCAGTAACTTCCTGCCCTATGCACCGAGCATTCTTGCCAACAATAACTCAAGACATCCCTTGATTCTCAAATCTATGAAGCTTAATATAACCTTTGCCAAAATTTTCCTTTACTCGAGCCATTCCTCGGTCTTAATTTCCGCAAGCCATAACTGATTCACCCGCACGCCTCAAACTAGAACCAACATAGCACCTAACCGTGCAATCAACTACTCACAGCAGACTCCCCCACTCGGCTCGAAGCCATAGATCAAAATACACTCAATAACTCATAACACTTATACTCTATTGATGCCACAATACCACAGTGAGATTAAACTCAATTCCTTTGTAAGCTTGTGAAAACACAGATCATCTAGTACTCTAAATCTCCAGCAAATCTCGCACTCATTCCCGCAATAGTTAAGCCCACTCTCTTAAGCGACCCAAAATTCAAATTTCAACACTTACATTTCACTTACATGTGAGATCTTCTAACAGTCACATAAGGGTCACACAACCCCAGAATTCTTCGCAGGAGATAACCCACCTGCTTTGCCTTCAATTAACATTTCTGTATACCTTCCACCGTCATAAACTGTACGCATTCACTTAGTCTTCTTGAGTCTGAACTCATACAGCAACATGAAATTTATTTCACTCTCAACTGGGAAACATGAAAAGATCCTTCATACGCCTATAACTCGGGACTACTCCTCGAATCAAGATGGAATTCTAGCACCTAATAGTTCCTCTATCCTTCAGCAGGCCTTTCTCGGCACTTCCAAGTCATATAGATACATCTCGCAGTACTAACATACTCATCACATAGTTATCCAGCCGTCACTTCCACTAATAGGGACTATACCGAACATATAAGTTCAAAACACTTGCTCGCACAATCAGCACCTCGGTGCTCAAGCCATAGGCAAAGATCCGGCCTCAAGTCCTCCAGACTGGACCAACATCAACTCACAGAGATCACATCTTGCCCCTCGATCGGGGAATCACAAGCCATCGAGGCACATCTGATACTGAGCGCTCATGCACGCACACGAACGCGTGGAAGGAGTTTCAAGAGTTACTTTTCAAGATGAATCAAGGACGCACGATAAGATTCCAAGAAAGTGAAGTTTTCCAAAAGGCTCTGCAGCCTCTCGAGGATAAATACAAACGTCTCCATACCGATCCGCGAGACTCTACTAAACTTGCTCATAACTCGTGAGACCTATGTAACCTAGGCTCTGATACCAACTTGTCACGACCCAAACCCCGAGCCGGTCGTGATGGCGCCTCTCATGAAGACAAGGCCAGCCAACTAACCCATTTTGCCTCTTCAGAATAGTTAATACTAATGAACAGTTTTAGTATGATTAGATAACCACAAACTAAGCAAAAGATTTCTGTATAAAGTGCGGAATACAACCCAAACACAGCCCGATACCGGGGTGTCACAAGTCACGAGCATCTATTAGAGTATAAATACAACTACAAGGTCTGAAATATACAAAACAGGACTGATAAACAAAAAGGGAGAAAAGCGATGCTGCGAACGCTGGCAGTCACTTCGCTAAACTCAGATAACTCTGCCTCCGATCAGCCCAAAACCCACTACCGGGTGAATAAATACCTGCATCAGCACACGAGGTGCAGGGAGTAAAGTGAGTACTCCAACTCAGTGAGTAATAAAGGTAAATAACAACTGAGCAGTAAGAAATCATGTAAAGCAAACCAACATGTTGTATAGAAGCAGTGTAAGACCCTTTAAGAAAAGCAGAGGAACTGTGAAATCTTTAGAAATATCTTCGCTCAGTTAAAACCTCTTTTGAAAATGACTTTTCAACAGTTACGCAAATGAATGTAAAACTGTTAGTGCCGATAAGCACAGAAAACCCGCCCCTCGGGCACAAATACCACAGTATAACAGGTAAAATGACAAGTAAATATGAAAGATGATCACATAAAGGTTTGCCCCTCGGGCAATGTCTCAGAACAGTACCAACCCCTCGGGCTCACTCTCAGAATAGTATCAGCCCCCCGGGCTCACTCTCAGAACAACATCAGCCCCCCGGGCTCACTCTCAGAACAATATCAGCCCCTCGGGCTCACTCTTAGAACAATATCAGCCCCTCGGGCTCACTCTCAGAACAATATCAGCCCCTCAGGCTCACTCTCAGATCACAATGGGTACCCGCGCTCACTGTGGGTGTGCAGGCTCCGGAGGGGCCCCTTACGGCCCAAGCGCTATATCAAGCCACCTCGTGGCATCAACTCTCAGCTCTCGGACTCACGTCACTTAAGCCACCTCGTGGCGTATAAATGTATCTCAGGCCCTCGGCCTCATATCACTCAGTGTATCCTCACATCTGGCCCTCGGCCGCACTCAGTCAGAAATCATCACAAGCCCCTCGGGCATAAGTAAAACAGTAGTTCTCAGCCCAAAACATCATTTAGAAAATTCATTTAAGTCTCAAAACTGAGTAAAAGTGGCTAAGTTGTAAAACAGTGGAAAAACAGCATGACTGAGTTCAAGTAAAAAGTCAAAACAGTGAGGAAATAGTGATAATAATCGCCGAAGGATTCAAATAGTTGGCACGAAGCCCAAATAAGGCAATCAGCCTAAATCATCATGATAACAAACAAGTTCAGTCGAATATGCGGTAAAATCATCAATCGGGACGGGCCAAGTCACAATCCCCAGTAGTAAATGACCCCACGCTCATCATCAAGCGCGTGTCTCACCTCCATATAGTACTACGATGAGCAATCCGGGGTTTCAAACCCTCAGAGTATCAATTACCATCATTACTCACCTCGAACCGGCGAAATCTCTAGCTTGTGATGCCTTTGCCCCTCAAATCGGCCTTCACGCGCGTCGAATCTATCCAAAATCAGAACGAATACATCACAATATGCTAAGGGAACAAAACCCAAGCGAAAACAATCAATAAGGGGTACAAATCCTGAAATTAGCAAAACCCCGAGCCCCGGGCCCACTTCTCGAAACTCAGAATTTTTTACATCATTAGATTCCTTATCACACCACGAGTTCATACATATCAAAAGTTCTCAAATCCGACCCCAAATGGTCCTCCAAATCCCAAATCAAAAGTCCAATTTCTCAAGCCCTAGCTCTTCAATTTTAGGCTTAGTTTTCATGAATTTCTAGGTGGATTTCACAACATAAACGAGTTTTAAGTTCAGAAATCTTACCTCCAATAGATTCCCCTTGAATCCCTCTTTAATCTCCACCAAGAAGCTCTCAAAATGATCAACTATGGGGGGAAAATGACCCAAAATCGCGGATGAAATAACTTAAAAAGCTTTCTGCCCAGTTCTGACTTTTCTTCATCGCGATCGCGGCCCAAGCCACGCGATCGCGAAGCACAAATCCTCAAGACCCCAAAAATACACTATGCGAACGTGATACATTCTCTGCGAACGCGATGCTCCAGTTCCCAGACCTACGCGAACGCGGGACACCTGATGCGAACGCGAAGAACAAATTCCACTGGACCCCAATCCTTATACGCGATCGCGGAACACTTCATGCGAACGCGAAGCACAAGATCTAAGCCTTCCGCGAACGCGAGGCCTCAAACGCGAACGCGAAGGCTAAACTCAGGCCAACCCAAAATCCTTCTACGCGATCGCGATATACCCCACGTGATCGCGAAGGCTTAAATGCCTGCAACACCAGAACTGAAAATCTGCATTCTCTCAAAAACAAAAATGGTCCGATTGACCACCTGAAACTCACCCGAGGCCCCCGGGACCTCAACTAAAAGTACCAGCACATCCTAAAACCTTATTCAAATGTGTTCCAATCATCAAAACACCTCGAACAACATCGAATTACCCAAAACTCATCGAATTCAAGCCTAAGTTTTTCCAAAAACTTCCGAAATACACTTTCGATCAAAAACCCGATCAAACCACACCCGAATGATCTGAAATTTCGCGCACACATCCCAAATGACATAACGAACCTATTGCAACTCTCGGAATTTCATTCCGACCTTTATATACCTATCAACCGGAAAATGCTGAAATCTCACTTTTGCCAATTCAAGCCTAAACCTTCCACGGTCTTCCAAAATGCATTCTGATCACGCTCCCAAGTCCCAAATCACCTAACGGAGCTAACCAAATCATAAAAATTTCGATCCGAGCTCATATACAGATAAGTCAAATCATGGTCAAACCTTTCAAATTTCAAGCTACTACTGAGAACTGTTCTTTCAAATCCATTCCGATTTCTGTGAAAACGAAAACCAACGATTTACATCAGTCATAATACCTCATACGGGGCAAGTCATGCCCGAGAACTGGCGATCAAAGTGCAAAAGCTCTAAACGACCGATCGGGTCGTTACAAAATATGTCTAATTACCTTCATGCATGTGAAGAGTCTAATTTCTAAATATTAGTGTTGAGCTTTTTATTATTTTGTGTTTGCGCAAGAATTAATATTATTTATTTATTTGTTACTCCCATATTTCTTTTCTCAAGACGCAAAAGAAAAGAAATCAAGTTACATTAGAAGCATTGCTTGCCAACTGATTCATAAATCATGACCAATTGTCAAAACCTTGCTCCTTTAATTGCTGGTGTATGTACGGCAATCTTTTGAGTCATGTTATTCTATACAAATTTGTGTACTATTCTTGTATTAGATGGTAATGGAACTTATTAGTTGATTTTATTTTTACATTTCTATTTATAAGTTTCTAATTTTACTTTTAATGCATCCCTTATCACTCCTGTTCATCTCTTTAACTCTCTTTTTTTTCTTTTCTTTCACAATCGCGCGAAGCGCGTCAATTTCACTAGTGTATCTATAATATATAGCTCATATGTGAGTTATTTGTATACACATACACACTTTGTTTTTCTTCAAAGATCGGGCTCGATATTAATGGAAGAATTCTAAAAAAAAATTCCAAGCTTTAATATTAAATTACTGAAGAGACAAATTTGAGGGAGAAGTGCACGGTTAGTCACTATCTAAAGATGTCTTTACTATTTATCCACGGTTTAGGATGTATTTACTTTTTAGCTAGTGCTTAATAATCTTTTCCCCCGCCCGGACGAGAATACCCCTGTGTTAGACATGGGTGTTGTGTAAATATTAATGACATGGTGTCCTTAACTTCATGAATGATGTGTAAATATTAAGGACATGGTGTCCTTAACTTCATGAATGTTGTGTAAAATATTACGGATATGGTGTCCTTAACTTTATGAAGGCTTTGTAAATATTAAGGACTACTTGTAACTTTTGAACTTTTAACTCTAAGTTCAGGACTACATGTCCTTAACTTTTGAACTTGGAACCGAAGTTCAGGACTACCTGTCCTTAATTTCTGTGCTTATAAGTCTAAGTTAAGGACTACCTGTCCTTAATTTCTGTGCTAGTAACTCTAAGTTAAGGACCAAGTGTCCTTAATTTTTGAACTTCGAACTCTAAGTTCAGGACCAAGTGTCCTTAACTTAAGAGCTTGTTATTGTAAGTTCAGGACTACCTGTCCTTAATTTATGTGCTTGTAACTCTAAGTTAAGGACTACTCGTCCTTAATTTCTGTGCTTGTAACTCTAGGTTCAGGACCAAGTGTCCTTAACTTAAGAGCTTGTTATTGTAAGTTCATGACTAAATGTCCTTAATTTATGAATTTGTAAGTCTAAGTTAAGGACTACATGTCCTCAATTATTCCGATAACCAAGGATACATTTTCTTTCATTTATTTATTTTCTCATCCTGAAAATGAATCCTATAGTGGAATGAAAGATGATGAAACAAATCAATATGAGCACTTTTTGGTCAATCTAATGGTATTCGAACGAACTAGCCAAATGAAGCAGAATTGAGCAATGATTCTGTTAACAAAAAACGCAATCGCAGGAAAGGAAAAGAGATAGAAGAAAGAGTAACATCGCCTTTTTATATTAATTAATAAATTAGTGACTACTTTTGCTCAGCATTCGATAAAAAGTATATATCACTTTAAAAAAAAGCTTACCCCACGTAATTTTTACCAAATATGAAGCTTTGAATTATGATAACTGGCTTCATCTATTAGTCTGCGCCAATAATCCTCTTTTCGATCAAAACTGCTCCTAACGTTTAGGAGAAATTCAAAAATAGCCAGATTTATAAGTGGTCGTTACAAAAATAGACCCTAATTTACAAAAGTAATACGAAATTTAACCACTTTTCATGTAAAGATAAATCGGAGACGAAAATACTGTTCAAAACCCGGAAAATACGCCAGTATATTATGCTAGAGTGCCAGTATATTATGCTGGAGTTCCAGCATAAGTATACTTGTACTCCAGCATATTATACTTGAGTTCCAGGATAAGTATGCTGGAACTCCAACATAATATGATGGAGTTCCAGCATAAGTACACTAGAACTCCAGCATAATATACTGGAGTTCCAGCAAAGTATACCGGTCCAGTATAATATGCTGGAAGTTCATACACAAGTGCTCGAATCTCCAGTATATTATGCTGGAACTTTCCGTGTGTTGGAGTTCCAGCATAATATGCTGGAAGTTCATACACAGGTGCACCGAACTCCAGTATATAATGCTGGACCGGTCTCTGTTGCAGCAAAATAATGGCTATTTTTCATTGACTTGGTAAACGTTGGCTATTTTTGAATGACCAGTTCGAAAATTGACTAGACCGTGCTATTTTTACCTAACTTTACTATCAGCATTGCTTGAAACTGGCTTTATCCCAAAAATACAGATTGAGCTTCTTTTATCTTTTATCTTATCATTCAAATTGAGGTTAATAATGTTTAGAAAATATAAGGGATTTTTACCTTCCTATACGCTATTTGAAACCTTATTACCTTTCCTGCTCAAGTTTCAATTTAATTATATGGTTATATACAATTTACAATTATATACAAATAAGTATTAAAAGAGTATTCATTTATATTATAAATTGAATAAGGAATATCAATTATTTCCTTATTCCTTTATACTTTCACACTCTCTCTCTCTCTCTCTCTCTCTCTCTCTCTCTCTCTCTCTCTCTCTCTCTCTCTCTCTCTCTCTCTCTCTTCGTCTCTCTACTCTCCTTTTCTATTTTTTTCCCTAATTTTTCTTCATTTGATGTTCTATGTTTTTTTATGCTTTCTTGTTGTATAGTGTTTTAATAGAATTCATCAATGGATTTCAATCTTTTTAACTTAGCAATTTCCTTTCACGTTGCACAATTGGTGTTCAAACTAAAATTGTCAATCAATAAATTTTGAAGGTATTTGACTCTCCATCATTGACAACCATTAAAAAGTTTTGAAGCTTTGAAATCAAATTTGGGTTTTTATAAACCATTATTTGTTTGGATTGGGTGTTGTTGCAAATATTGAGAATATTGTTTGGAGTTTATATCTCAATTTTTAGAGTATTTTGGTGAAGATTAGACTTAATTTTGGCTGAATTTCGGATTGAAACTCGAAGAAGAACACATGACATACAATGTACTTACGAAATTATAGTAAAGTTGTATTATAATTGTATGTAAATTCTATTTTGTTGTAGTTATATATATTTTTTATTTGAATATTGTATCAAAGTTGAAAAATAATTATATAATGTATGAATCATTGTATAAAATTTGTATTTAAGTTATCAATATTATCTTTTTACATAAAGTTGTTGATATGTATCAAAATTGTATTAAGAGAGTAAATTTTGATTGGAATTTTAGAGAGACAGAAGCACACACTAAAGAAAAAATATATACAAATTATACACATACATACATACATATATATACATATATACATATATATATATATATATATATATATATATATATATATATATATATATTGTATAAAATTATTTAAGTTGTATGATATTGTAGTTGTATTTAACTGGATAGAAATAATGTATAAAAATTGTAAATAAGTTGTATAATATATAATTAGTTGTATGAAATATATTTTTACTATGTATGTTGTTGTAGATATTCAAATTTGTATTATATTTGTACGAAATTTATTTTTAATTTGTATATTGATATACCATTTATTGTTCTTAGAGATAGAGAGTTTATGTGTTTAGTTTGAATATAAATATGCAATGAAGTTTAGATTCAGTAGAAATTCTGTTTTAGAATGTGTTGATATAATTGTTGATTCCTTGGGAAACACAATTCCCACTCTGTCCTATGTATTATATAAGAATTTCTATTATGTACAAACTAAACTTGTTTGGATGGTTGTTACGTATTGTTTCATAATGTATCGTATCGTATTGTATTGTATTGTATTGTACTGTATCGTTTGATGAATACAATCTTTGGATGGATTGTGTCGTTTTGGCGTTGTTTCATGGTATCACGCACCTGTGATATGATGAACAAACTTGCAATATTATAAAGAAAAATTATGATACGGTATATAAAAAGGTAGGGTAAATGATAAAATAAAATTATTTAATAATAATGAAAGGTGAGATTGAAAGAAAAACACAAGGAAACGATGCGACCACACCAAATCGGTCATTACATAAAGTGGCACATTTCATCGTTACGTAACGACGGATGTAACGATACGATACAATAGAATTTAAGTAACAATCAAAACAAACATTGTATTTGAAATAACAATACAATACGATACGATAGGTAACAACCATCCAAACAAGCTGTAAAGGACGAGCATTTGCTGATTGAGCGAACAATATTTGGATCATAGATTCCATAGTACTCGCTTTGTTTCTTTTTATATAGTATTATTTTCTTATTAATCAGTTTTAGAAAGAATGTCAGCTTTCTATCTTTGAAAACAATTTAATTTTTCTCCATTTATCTCCAATAAAATGATTTTCTAGCCACAGAAATCTATGGCTTGTTTACGACCAATATATATTCTCAAGGTTCTAATAGAAGTGTCAAACGGGTCGGGTTGACCCGGGCCCGGCCCGGTCGAGGCCAGGTGGGCTGGGTTACTGGGGTTAGGGGGTTGGTCGGTTCACTTTAATTCATCGGGTTAACCGGACCGGTCAAACCCGATCAACCAAAGTCTTTGTAGAACCGGCCCGGCCCGGACCAGTTTAACGGCTAGATTTCATTTTTTTTAAAAGGTTTTTAGTCTAAGGCAATGCAAAACAGTTGAATTTACTCTTTTTTCGTTAATTACTTGTTGTTAAATGTAAACCTTTCAATTTGTAAGTTTGAATTTTGAAATAAATGTAGCACTTGCGATTTATAAGTGTCTTTTTTTTCCATCTTCATTGTATTATTTATATTTTAATTTATATTAATATAAATTATAATAGTTATACAAAAAAAACAACTACAACAACTAACCCAGCCCGGCCCCTTGGACCCGTAACCTTACGGTTTATTTTTTTTTGGGATGGACCCGGATCCGTTAAGCCCGGTAAAGACTAACACGTAACCGGCCGGTTTTATTTTTTTCCAACCCGGCCCACCCGTTTAACACCCTTAGGTTCTAACATTTCCATCACCAAAAGCGGCAGCACATAATTCAAGTAGAAAATAAATTGGCAATATTGTATACCTTGGGTGTCTAATGGGCCCGGTCAGCCCGTTTTCGGACCGGCCCAGACCGATTGAAACCGAAACTGGCCCGGACCGGTAGAAGGGGGTCGGGTAGGGCTGGGTAAAAGGGGTAAGGGGGGTTGGTCCGTCTACTTAATTCCTACCGGTTAATCTTACCGGTCAAACCCGATCAACGGTTTCTACTGTTCAACCGGTTAACCGGCCCAGACCAGTATAACGGCTAACTTAATTTTTTTTTTGTTTTTTTAATAATGGGGCCTTTGAATTTACTCTTTTTTCGTTAATTCACTTGTTGTTAAATGTAAACCTTTCAATTTGTAAGTTTGAATTTTGAAATAAATGTAGCACTTGCAATTTATAAGTGCAATTTTTTCCCATCTTCATTGTATTCTTTATATTTTTACTTTATATTAATATAACGTACAATAGTTATACAAAAACAAAATTCAAAAAAAAAAAATAAAAATTACACTAACCCGGCCCGACCCGGCCCCTTGTACCCGTAACCCTTACGGTTCATTTTTTACACGGATAAACCGGAACCCGTTAAACCCGGTAAGCCTCAACCCGTAACCGGCCCGGACCACAACCCGTACGATTCCTAAAGTTTCCTACCCGGCCCGGCCCGGCCCACCCGTTAGACACCCTTAGTTTGCAGTGAGACCGCCAATTTTAAATTATATCTGTGCAGAGTAGAAAGGCAGAGTGGAATAAAAAATAAAAGAGATTATCAACTTCTAATAGCTGAGGCTTCACTCTTTGATCGCCTCCAAGCAGGTTTACGATTGGTTTAACATATGGAATCAAATAGAATACAATTACATTTTTCCTTTTTTTGGTTTTGTTTTTTGAGTCTACTTTGGAGAGGAATTCCTGGGAACTATCCATGAAACTAACTGATGCTCCTAGTAAGTGTGGAATAGGATTATTTAGCAATTGGTTTTCAACTGCAGTGCATTTGTAGAGCATGACTATCAGCATCGTAGTACGTAGTTTAAGAAATGGAACTGGTGTTTTAGTTGAATACGATGTTCTTCGTGGAAAATTTAGTTATTTGATTTATTTAGTGGAAAATGTTGACTATTGGGAGAATCTTTGGTCCCAATATTCTGGAGAGAAGAGGTGAGAGAGGAGAGAAAAAAAAAAGGGTGTAACTAAATGCCTGATTGGAGGCACTAATAATGGATTGAGAGCCTTTTAAGGTGGAATGTATATAATTTGTAAGTTATCCTTGTTTAGGCCGGGTAATATACAAAATTAGAATAATTTTGGTACATAAATTTCAAATATTGTATAGGAACGAAAAACTAAATATAAAGTAGTAACAGTAGTAAAGCCCATTATATATTAGATTCTCAGATATTAAAGAAAATGGCGGGGTATAACAACCTACGAAAATAATTGATATAAAAAAGCCCTTGTTTTCGATATTGGCATCCTATAGCCCAACTTTACGTTTTTCGCCAAAATTATTTCTATTCAAAATCAAAAGTAGCATGTAGCACATTCCCCTCTCTCACTCTTTAACGATATTCTTCTCTATCTTCCCCAAATTTTATGTGATAGACTCTAAAGGTCATCACTTGATTTACAAATTAATTCTGTATTCCTAGGCCTTAAAAGTCTCCTTTTATCTCACCTCGATTTACATGCGCGGTCCGGGCGTATATCCGGATCGCTTTTATGTGAAAATTTGATAAAAATGCTAATTTGGCCTTTAAAATTTAATTTAAGTTGACTTCGGTCAATATTTTGGGTAAACGGACTCGAACCCGTGATTTGCGATCCCAGAGGGTCCGTAGAAAAATATGGGACTTGGGCGTATGCCCGAAATTGAATTCCGGGGTCCCAAGCCCGTGAAATGAATTTTTAAAAAAAAAAATTGTTTAGCTGAAATTTTAAAGTTTTGGAAACTTAAATGTGTTGAATTTGAGGGTATCGGGCCCGTATTTTTGGTTCCGGAGCCCGGTACTGGTTTATATACGTATTATGTTGTAGCAAAATTTGGTATGAAACGGACTTCATTATGACGTGAATCGGACCCTCGTTGTGAAATTTGAACTTAAGAGTTCATGGGATTTTTCTTGATTTTGATGCTAAAATTCATAGTTATTGATGTTATTTTTGATGATTGATTGCACGAGCAAGTCCGTATGATATTTTTAGACTTGCGTGCATGTTTGGTTGGAGCCCCGAGGGCTCGGGTCAGTTTTGGATAGGCCACGGAGTAAATTGGACTTAGGAAAATTGCTGGTGTGTTGCAGGTCTGCAGGCTTCGCAATTTCGCAAATGCGAGCTCGCATTTGCGAAGATGGCCTGGGCAGGCCTTGATTGCAAATGTGACCTTTTTATCGCAAATGCGAAGACAGCAGGTTCCAAAGGGTTTCGCAATTGCGAACCTTGGTCGCAATTGCGACATCAGAGACCTGTAAGATGAATTTCATACGGGATTTCAACCATTTTTATAACTTTCTCAAAACCTATACTCGTTTGGGCGATTTTTCAAAGGCACCCACTCTTCCAAATCATTAGTACGTCATTTCTAACTCATTTCTTTCAATCTAATCCATCTTTTTACATGATTTCAATTCAAAGTCAAGGGTTTTCATGGAGAAATTGGGTGTTTTTGGGTAGAACTTAGGATTTTCGAATTTTGGGGATTTGGACCTCGATTTGAGGTCCGATTTTAAAATAAATTATATATTTAAGTTCATGGGTGATTGGGTGATCGGGTTTTGGTTCGACTCGGGTTTTGACCATGTGGGCCCGGGGTCGATTTTTGACTTTTTTGGGGAAATCATTAGAAAATCTATTTTCATGCATTAGAATTGATTCATTTAGCATTTATTGATATCGTTAAGTATATTGTGGCTAGATACAAGCGTATTGGTGGTGGAATCGAGAGGCAAAGCCGTAGTAGAGGCTTGATTGTGTTCGTAGCATTGAGGTAAGTGTTTGGTCTAACCTTAGCTTGAGGGAATAGGAGTCGTGGTCTTATTTGCTATGTGTTAATTGATGAGTACGACGTATGGGTGTGGTGACGAGTACCTATACGTTGGTGTCAAGCATACCCGTGAGTCTTATACTATGAATGTTGTGACTCCGTTATGTATTATCCATGCTTAATATGATGTTATTAATGTTGAACTAGGATTATGGAAGTATTCTTGGTAATTGGACACTGTAGAGCATTGGCTCTAGTTGAGGTTTCATTTGTGAAGTCAATTGTTGGTATAGGTTTGGTTGTAGCCGATTCCCTTGCCGGGACGTACTTAATTCTTACTATTAGTTTCCTAGCTGGGATATTATTAAACTTGTTCTTGGTTCCCTTTCCGGGATATT
The DNA here is from genome assembly GCF_001879085.1 of Nicotiana attenuata. Lineage (NCBI taxonomy): Eukaryota > Viridiplantae > Streptophyta > Magnoliopsida > Solanales > Solanaceae > Nicotiana > Nicotiana attenuata. The sequence continues at coordinate 217,782 of NW_017670750.1, forward strand.
GTTGTTTCGTTATTGTTCCCCTGCCGGGATTCTGTTGTGATTAGTGTTGATTTGTATATTTGGATCGGGTTGCACGCCGCAACAATAATATATGGGATCAGGTTGCACGCCGCAACAAGGAGTAATAAGGGAGGACTGGAGGGGTCGGGTTGCACGCCGCATTAGTGATATATGATTTGGATCGGGTTGCACGCCGCAACAGTGATATACGATTTGGATCGGGTTGCACGCCGCAACAGTGATATATGACTTGGATCGGGTTGCGCGACGCAACAATAAAGAATAAAAGTGGTTATAGATTCATTACTGATTCCTTATTCTGGCTAGCGTGAAATTTAAGATGTTCTTTATGCTTTTCTCCCGAGATTGTGTTGGTACTCGTTATTCCCCACAACATGTACCCCCTTCCCGTCTTTAATTGCTAGTTTCTGTCGTCATTATTTGCTGTATATGATATAACTGCACAGGTTTATTTGGTGGTCTTGTCCTAGCCTCGTCACTACTTCGCCAAGGTTAGGCTAGACACTTACCAGCACATGGGGTCGGTTGTGCTGATACTACACTCTGCACTGTGTGCAGATCCCGGTGCTGTAGCTTTTGGACCATAGTGAGGTTGCTGCCTTTAGTCCTGTGGCGGAGACCCGAGGTAATCCTGCAGGCATCCGCATGCCTTGGCGTCTTCTTCTATCTTTCTATTCTATTTCCTTTATGTATTTCAGAGACAACTTTGTATTTATCTTTCAGACCACTGTTTGTAGTATTCGTAGATAGTCCGTGACATTGTGACACTAAATTCTGGGTAGAGTTGTATGTTGGATTATGCACTAGTATATGGCTAAACTATTAGTTCTTGTCTTTCGCATTTCTGTTTATTATAATTATTTCGCTGTTGATCACTTATGATATTGAACTGTTAAAAAGGTTAAGCAAAAAGGTCAATGAATCTATAATACTCGGCTTGCCTAGCTTTCATGAGTAGGCGCCATCACGACTCCCGAGGGTGGGAATTCGGGTCGTGACAAGTTGGTATCAGAGCTCTAGGTTGCTTAGGTCTCACAATTCACGAACAAGCTTAGTAGAGTCTGAGGGATCGGTACGGAGACGTTCGTATTTATCCCAGAGGCTACCGAGTTAGGAATAGTTTCACTTCTATTCTTCTGTGTCGTGCGATTTGGTTTCTCAATGCTAATTGAACTTCTACTCTGTTCTTTCGCAAATGGCGAGAACACCCGCTTCTTCATCCGCTGATCAGCAGCCCGAGCCCCCAACAGCAATATCTACGAGGGGCAGAGGGCGAGACCGAGGCCGTGCTAGGGGCCGAGGTAGGGGCGGAGCTCAGCCCAGAGCAGCAGCACCAGCGGCGGAGCCTCATGTTGAGGTTCCGGCCCAGACAGTTTTGGTGGGCCCAGCTCAAGTCCCAGAGGGGTTCATTGCTACCCCAGTACTCCAGGATGCTTTGGTCCGCCTAGTGGGACTTATGGAGAGTGTCACTCGGGCAAGCTTACTTCCTGTAGCACCAGCCGTCTCTCAGGCTGGTGGAGGAGCACGAACTCCCGCTACCCGCACTCCAGAGCAGATGGCTCCCCAGTTTCAGACTGCAGCAGCTCAGCCAGTTGGAGCAGTTCAGCCGGGTGTGGTAGCTCAGGCCGGTGTGGGAGCAGCTATGTTTGCCGATGCTTTGTGGAGGTTGGATAGGTTCACCAAGCTGTTCACTGCTACTTATGGTGGTACATCTTCAGAGGTTCCCCAGGATTACTTAGACAGTTGTCATGAGGTTCTTCGGAACATGGGGATTGTGGAGACCAATGGGGTCGACTTTGCTGCTTTTTGCCTGCAGGTTCCGCCAAGACTTGGTGGAGAGATTATTGTTTGGCTAGGCCAGCTAGGTCGCCTGCCTTGACTTGGGATCAGTTCTCTCAGCTATTTCTGGAGAAGTTTCTTCCTAACACTCAGAGGGAGGACTATCGTAGGCAGTTTGAGCGTCTCCAGCAGGGTTCTATGAGCGTCACTCAGTACGAGACCAGATTCATTGCTTTGTCCCGTCATGCTCTTATTATACTTCCCACCGAGAGAGAGAGAGAGAGGGTGAGGAGGTTCATTGAGGGACTCGCTCAGCCGATTCCATTGCAGCTGGCTAAGGAGACTGGGAGCGAGATTTCTTTCCAGGATGCGGCCAATGTGGCTAGGAGAGTGGAGATGGTTCTATCGCAGGGGAGTGGTCAGGGTTCTGACAAGAGGCCCCGTCATTCAGGCAGATTCAGTGGTTCCTCATCTGGAGGCAAGGATTCTTTTGGTAGGGGCCATTGATCGAGGCCAACCCTGTACTACTATAGAGTAGCATGAGTGGTCAAAGTAGCTTTTACCCGAGAAGGCCGGGATCGATTTCCACAGGGAGCTAGAGATTGGAATTGAGTTTCTATCTAAATTAGAGTTGCGTAATTGTTCCTAACTACACTTCTAAACATTTTTGGTTTTTTGATATTACTTCTAAATTTATACTACTAAGATGCTAAATTAAGCTAAGTTAAGCTAAGAGAATACTATTGAAGGTTGTCTAATTAGTTAAAAGGCACTAGGGGAGTGACTTTCTCCTAGGTGGATAATTGACGGGTTCTCGTGTCTAAGGCTAGGTTGTCATATTTGGGGATTACGATATAACCATTGCACGATTCTACACACTCTATACCTCTCAGTAGTTTTAGTGATTTTGCCCTAATTGACTCTCTCAAGATCAATTGGGTATGATCATTTGTGCAAGCAATCTAGGTTCAAGTCGGGTATTACGATCTCTCGGTTTAACCCTTTAATTGGGGCTATCAATTCTCTTGAGTATCCCCAATTCCTTGTTGGACTAATTTTATAGACTTAGATTCTCTTTCTCAAGAAGAGCCAAAATCAACTAAGCATAAACTAGTGTTTGCAACCACTAATTCAACAATAAAATCATAAATTAGTCCAAATATCAAACACCCAAAGACAATCAAACCTTAAAACACAAGAGCCATCAATTACCCACACTAGGGTTGAGCCACAACCCTAGCTGATGGGTCTAGCTATAACAGAGAAAAACAAAGAAATAGATGAAGATAAACCCATAATATTAATTTGCTAATTAAAACTTGAAGATTCAATGGTAAAACTCTTGTAAAATTACTCCAAATAGTAAGAAAACACTATTCACGAGCGCAACTCAGCTGTAGAATCTAATTGTTGATGTAAAAATGGGAAAAGAAACTATTTATACTAGGCCAAAAATGCTGGACAAAAATACCCCTACGAGGCTAGTGCGGACCGCACAAAATCGAGTGTGGCCGCACTAAGGCTCTTAGCTAAAAAATCCTGCTCTCTGAACATGGCCACCGCGGACCGCACAAAATGCTCCGCGGCCACTGTGGCTACTGTTGCGGTCCGCACAAAATGGAACGCGAACCCTGATCGTTGCCGACTCAACACTGCTCTACGGTAGGAAGAGCGGGTCACAACAACTTTTAGCCGATAGTGGATCGGGATCGATTTTCCACAGGGAGCTAGAGAGGGAGTTGTATTATCTGCTTAGTCTAGAATTGTAGTTGTGCTTCTAATATCACTTCTAACATTTTCGGTTTAGATTTTTATATCTTCTACTTTAAGACTAATGTTTGAAGCTAAATTATGCTATGGAGATATTGCTAAGTTGTAATTAATATAGAGAAAGGCACTAGGGTCGTGGCATTACCTAGGTGGCTAATCAACGGGTAGATGCTACTAAGGGTAAATTGACATATTTGGGGTTATGCTATAACCGTTGCTCAATTGTACCCACTCTCACACCTCTCGGTAGAGAGAGTGGTTTTTCCCAATTGACTCTCTCGAGACCAATTGGGTAGGCCAATTTGACCAAGCAACTAGGGTTCAAGTGGTGTAATTACTCTCTCGAGGTTTAACCCGTTAATTGGGACTACCATTTCTTATGGGTCCATCCCAATTTCTTGTTGGGTCAATTTTGGGGTCATAGACTTTCTTTCTCGAGAAGAGTCAAACCCACCAAACTAGAATCAGTGTTTGCAACCACCAATCCTTAATGAAAACCTAAAATTGACCCAAATAGCAAACATCCAATATCAATCTAGCCTTAGATTGCAACACCCATTAATTACCCATACTAGGGTTGAGCCACAACCCTAGCTAGTGAGTTTAGCTACTCATGCTAGATGCAAAAATTAAAGAAATGGATGAAGAAGCAAACATAATAATTGATTACTAAGGAAGAGATACAAAATTAGAGGTTAAAAATGCAAAAATGGCTAAACCCAATGTTCTCACGAGCTCAGCAGCCTTCCATATATAAAACTTAACCTAAAAATGGAAAAAGGATCTATTTATAGTGGCTGAAAAACTTGGACAAAAATACCCCTGCGGGGTCAGCGCGGGCCGCGCAAAAAGGTAGCGCGGCCGCGTGGGCTCTTGAAATCTTGAAGATTGGCTCTCTGAAGTTGAGGATAGCGGGCCGCGCAAAAGTGTAGCGCGGCCGCATGAGATCTGGCGCGGACCGCGTAAATGTGACCGCGGCCACGTGGCTTGCTTTGCTCCCCAAATTTTATCTCTCTGAATCTCTTCATGCGGACCGCGTGAAAATGTGGCGCGGCCGCGTGAGCTGAACGCAGGCCGCGTAAATCCAACAGCGGCCGCGTTGTGATAGTGCTGAATTAGCACTTGTCTGAATCTCCCAGTGCGGCCGCGTGCACTTTTGTGCGGTCCGCACTAGGGTCTTTTTCCTTCACTTTTCTTGGACTTTGATGCTTGAGCAGGTTTCACTCCGTTTTGAGCCGATCTTTGACAATTCAGTCACTTTTTCGCTCAAACCTGCAATCAAGCACAACCTGTGAGCATTTTGGGATTATTTTGTATAAATTATACTCAAAGCATAGGCAAGTAGGGGCATAAAACACGTTAAAATCTTACTTATCAACTCCCCCAAACTTAAACCTTTGCTTGTCCTCAAGCAAACAAAATAAAACCCACCCCATAAAGGAACATCCAAGTGATTCCAGCTATCCTAAAGTAACCTCAACAAGCATCAATTGGGACTAACAATAGCCCTCAATACGAATGCATCATTAACACATTTTAAACTTTGAAAACTATGGATCAAGTGTGACACAAAAGCATCAAGGGTTGACACATTTCATCAAAGAACTTTTCTCAAATACCTTAGTCATTGTGGGTCCCAAAATTACACATTCTCAACTCTCCCTAAGCGAACCTCACCTTTGTAGAGTATTGACACATAAACCGAGGTTGATGGACTTTCACTCATCTCTCTCTCAGGAAGAATGTCACAAGTTCGGCTCTAGGTACCATATGCTTGCCCCTTATGTAAGTATCCACTAATGTAGGTTTCCTTCGACTCAAGATCATATAGGGCTTTTGTGGAGTCATTGTGAAGGCTTTTGGGTAAGGATAGGACATGTTTTAGTTCAAATTGGTTCAATCTTCCCTTAAGCACTTCCTTTGATTCATTTTGGCACACTTTCTTGACTCATTTGAGCATTTCACTTCTTGTCAAGGGGTTAGAGGGACACATTGTCACTCTTTCTTATGCAATTCAAATCATTTCTCCTTTTTCTACTTTCTTCTAGCCTTTTTTTCACTTTTGTTTCCCTTGTATCCCCTTTTTATTCTTTTTCGCATTGTTCTTTCTTTTTGTCTTTTTCTTTTTTTTTCAAATCAGTGCATCCTTTTTTTTCTTTTTGCTTTCGTACCTTTTACCACTATTGCTTCCTTTCTTGTCTCTCCTCCCCCAAACTTAGACATTTGCCATTACTCAAGGGAAGATTTTGGGTGCCAAGAGCGGGTATCTTTTAGAACGGGTATAGGCTTGTAACATTGGTTCTTGAAAGAAAAAAGTTCAAGGCTCGAAAGGGTTAACTAGGGATCATTTCATTGGTAGGCCATTGAATTGTTTAACTCAACATTGGGATCAAGGAGAGCCTACAATCACTTCTTAAGCCAAATTTCACCTAGGATTTCGCCTCAACAAACATTCAGGGCAAGTTCTAGACCATTGGCTCGGGACTTGGACTCACAATTCGATTTCTCACCACACATGCTAGGGGATTGCTAAAGACATCAAGTCGAGGGCCCACAACGACCTCAGTTATGATTCAAGCGCACAATGGTCCAAAAAGACCACATGATGATTGTTTGGTCAACACAAGAGTCTCAAGGCCACGACTTTCACCATCTTAACACAACATTATGTCTTTGATCATGGGATCGAAGGCAAATGTGTTAGGCCCAAGTGAAGCTTTGCCTGAGGTACCCTTAACTACGAAATAACAAAAACAAAAGAAAAATCAAAAACGGACTCAAACCCTTAAGAAGGTTGTCACGCCATCTATCATTGGGAAGAGCCACCCGGTTCGCACTATACTCCACCCTTGGAAAGAACCGTGGCATTAAGAAAACCAAGGGTTTATTGAAAACGCCAAAAACAAAACAAAAGGCTACGAGCCTATCTACGAAGCTAAAAACGAAAATTTTTTGCGAAAATAGAAAAACAGAATGAATATATACAATAGGGGAATAGAATATACAATGAGGGATGAAAATATACCGAATGTAACTTTATATACAGACCAAAAGAGAAGAAAAAGTACGATAAAAGTAGCTAAAATGTAAAGTTATATACAGACCAACTAGGAAATTAAATTAACAGAACATAAAATGAAAGTCTAATATGTACAATCATCCAGATAATCCAAGAAAATGTAGAGCGCACCCCCACGAATAAGAGCTGGCATTGTCCTCAATGACAACTACACAAATAAGCACAAAAATCAGTGAAAGGATATAGAAGAGCTCCCTAGTCCTGGTCCGTCTCCATGGGATCCTCAGTGGTCCCCTGATCCTCTGTGTGGGCGGGAACCTCAGACTGGTCCCCTGCCTGTTGCTGCTCTGCTGCTGAGATAGTGGCGTGCTCCTGGACCGACTGAATAGTGGGTGCATCACTGGAGGGAATCCCCTGAGTCTCCGCAAGCTCAATCACTACACCCTCTACACTGGGAAGCTTCCTCTTTTTCCTTGGAGGCTGGGATGCCTGCCCCTGCTGTGGCTCTGGTGCTGCTGCTGGAGGAGCTGGATCCTCAAATGCAAGTCTAAAGGCATTTGATCTGNACGGAGATTCGCCACAACATCCCATTCCAAGTTCAACTTTCTCAAGGACCACATAGCCTTGTGTTCCAATTCCACCGGAAGATGACAAGCTTTACCAAACACCAACCGATACGGAGACATACCAATTGGGGTCTTGTAAGCCGTACGGTAAGCCCATAAAGTGTCATCCAACTTCTTCGACCAATCGGTCCTATTAGCACTTACCGTCTTGGACAAGATACTCTTTATTTCTCGGTTGGACACTTCCACTTGACCATTGGCTTGAGGATGATAGGGAGTGGTCACTTTGTGAGTTACACCATACTTAGCAAGCAATGAATCAAAAGCCTTGTTGCAAAAGTGAGACCCCCCATCACTAATGATAGCACGAGGGGTACCAAACCTTGTAAAGATACTCTTTTTCAAGAATGCTACTACACTCCGGGCTTCATTGTTGGGTAAAGCCACGACTTCCACCCACTTTGAGACATAATCCACTGCCACGAGAATATAAGTGTTACCACAAGAGCTCACGAACGGACCCATGAAATCGATGCCCCAAACATAAAAAATATCCACCTCGAGAATCGTGTTGAGCGGCATCTCATCCCTTTTTGAAATTCCGCTGGCCCTTTGGCATGCATCACATCTCTTCACCAAATCACTAGCATCTTTAAACAACGTTGGCCAATAGAAACCGCAACTCAAAACCTTTGAAGCCGTCCTCACCCCTCCGTGATGGCCACCATAGGGAGAGGAGTGACAAGCCTCCAATATGCTCACTTGTTCACCTTTCGGGACACATCTTCTTATTACTCCATCCGTGCAAATTTTGAACAAGTACGGATCATCCCAATAAAAATCCAAACTCTCTCGTTTGAGTTTCTTATTTTGGTTGGAAGAGAGCTCAGACGGGGCAGTTCCAGTCACAATGAAGTTGGCGATGTCGACAAACCATGGCATGTCACTCATTCACACTGAGAGAAGTTGCTCGTCGGGGAATGCATCATTTATCACGAGACCGTCACATGGCCTCCCTTCTTCCTCTAGCCGGGACAAATGGTCCGCAACTTGGTTCTCACTTCCCTTCCGATCCACTATCTCTAAGTCAAATTCCTGATGTAGCAACACCCATCTCATCAATCTTGCTTTGGAATCCTTTTTGGTCATTAGATATCGAAGGGCTGGTGTGCACAATAACCTTGGCCCCCATAAGATAGGGCCGAAATTTCTCCATGGCAAATACAATGGCCAATCGCTCCTTCTCCGTCACCATGTAGTTCCGTTGAGCCTCATTCATAGTCTTACTTGCATAATACACGGGATGGAACATTTTGTTAACCCGTTGACCCAACACCGCCCCCAATGCAACATCACTAGCATCACACATCAATTCAAAGGGCAAACTCCAATTAGGCGCGGTTATGATAGGGGTAGTGGTCAACTTGTGTTTTAAGAGCTCAAAAGCCTCCATACATTTTTCGTCAAAAACGAACTTGGCATCTTTCTCTAGTAGCTTGCACAATGGATTCACAACCCTCGAGAAGTCTTTGATAAACCGCCGGTAGAACCCGGCATGACCAAGAAAACTCCTCACCCCTTTGACAGAAGTAGGGGGAGGGAGCCTTGAGATAACCTCGATTTTTGCCTTATCAACTTCAATTCCTTGCCTTGAGATTTTGTGACCCAATACAATACCCTCTTGCACCATAAAGTGACAATTCTCCCAGTTGAGCACAAGGTTGGTTTCTTCACATCTCGCCAATACCATATCCAAGTTCACCAAACATTCCTCAAATGAATTCCTCACCACGCTGAAATCATCCATGAAGACCTCCAAAATATCCTCCACCATATCGGTGAAAATTGCCATCATACACCTTTGGAAGGTCGCCGGGGCATTACATAGTCCAAATGGCATTTTCGAGAAAGCGAACGTGCCATAAGGACATGTAAAGGTTGTCTTCTCCTGATCCTCCGGGGTAATGAGAATTTGATTGTACCCCGAGTAACCATCTAGAAAATAATAGAATGCTCTCCCCGCGAGACGATCAAGCATTTGGTCGAGGAATGTCAATGGAAAATGATCCTTGCGGGTCACCTTGTTGAGCTTCCGGTAGTCCATACAAACTCGCCACCCGGTGATGGTTCGAGTGGGAATAAGCTCATTGTTGTCATTGGGCACCACCATCATCCCTCCTTTCTTTGGCATACATTGGACTGGAGAAGTCCACGAACTGTCAGAGATTGGATAAACCACACCGGCTTCAAGCCACTTGATAACCTCTTTTTTTACCACTTCTTGCATTGCCTCGTTGAGTCTCCTTTGATGTTCAAGAGATGGCCTTGCATCCTCCTCCAAGATGATCTTATGCATGCAAAATGTGGGGCTTATTGCCCTAATGTCCGCCAAAGTCCATCCTATTGCCCTTTTTCGCTTTTGAAGTACCTCAAAAGTGGCCTCAACCTGCAAGTTAGTAAGGCAAGTAGAAAGAATAACTGAAAGAGTAGAATTAGAGCCCAAAAATTTATACCTGAGGTGTGGAGGAAGTGGCTTCAACTCCAACACCGGTGGTTCCTCAATGGATGGTTTAGTTGGTGGAGTTTTGCGGTTTTCAAGATCCAAAGATAGCTTCCTAGGCTCATATGAATATGAACCCATACCATGCAATGCATTGACGCACTCCACCCTACTAGCATCATCTTCCACATCCATGGCAAGAAGTACGGCCTCAAGGGGGTCTTCAACATTCATCATGGAACTTGTGTCATCCACTATCACAGATGTGACAATGTCCACAACTGAACATACTTCCGTGCTGTTGGGTTGCCTCATTGATTTGCAAACATGAAATACCACCTTTTCATTACCCACTCGAAATGTCAATTCACCAGCTTCAACATCAACCAAATCCTTCCCAAGTAGCTAGGAAAGGTCTCCCAAGAATAATAGGCACTTCGAAATCCACTTCACAGTCCAATATGACAAAGTCGGCCGGCAATATGAATTTGTCCACCCGGACAAGCACATCGTCAATTATACCCAAAGGCCTCTTCATCGACTGGTCCGCGATTTGAAGTCTCATTAGGTTGGCCTAGGTTGCCCAATTTCCAAAGTCTTGAAGACTGAGTACGGCATCAAATAAAGGCTAGCCCCCAAGTCACATAGGGCCTTAGCAAACTCCGCACTCCAGATAGTGCAAGGAATAGTAAAAGCTCCAGGGTCTTCAAGTTTCGGGGCCATAGAATGCACAATCGCACTAACTTGGTGCGTCATCTTTATTATTTCACACTCCATAGAACGCTTATTGGTGACTAAATCCTTCATGAACTTTGCGTAACCGGTCATTTGTTCGAGTGCCTCCACTAAAGGAACATTGATTGTGAGGCTTTTCATCATGTCTATGAATTTCTTAAACTGATTGTCTTTCTTTTGCTTTGCTAACCGCTGAGGATAAGGTGGAGGTGGTCTAGGCAAGGGTCCTTGGCTTTTGGCACCACCAGTTCCGGAATATCAATTATGTGTTCCCTAGACGGGTTCACGGCCTCTTGAGTTTCCACCTCAACCTCATCAATATCTATCCTCACTTCCTTGTTCATATTTGTCTCAACCACAACTTCATCAATCAAAGGATCCACAGCTTCTTGGGGCTCAATATCATCATTCACCACTTGATTTTCATTTGAGGCTTGCACATCACCGCCTCTTCCGCTTCTAGTTGTAACTTCTATCACATGATTGTTACCTCCCTTCGGGTTCACTATCGTGTCACTTGGTAGCGCACCCTTAGGTAGGGTATTTAGAGCTTGAGAAATTTATCCTATTTGCACCTCTAGGTTCCGAATGGATGTGTTATGTGAAGCCAATTGTGCGTCAGAATCTTGGTTCTTTTTCATCATCTGCTCGAACATCATCTCTATCCGTCCCATATCACTCCCGGAAGAACTAGACCCTTGCGACTGAAAGGGGGGTGGATTGTTTGGTTGTTGGAACATGGGGGGCCTTTGAAAGCCTTGCCCCCTACCACCATTATTCCACCCTCCTTGATTGCTATTGTTGTTGCCCCAATTGTTGTTGTTCCCGTTCCAATTGCCTTGGTTGTTACCTTGATTACCCCAATTGTTGTTCTGATTGTTATTGTTCCAATTGTTACCACCTTGTTGTTGATTATTGTTATTCCAATTTCCGCCACCTTGTTGATTGCCCCAATTGCCTTGGGGGTGCCATTGTTGATTCCTTTGATTTCCTCTATTTCCTTGGTAGTTATTGACATATTGGCATTCCTCACTTTGATCATCATAACACTCGTTCGAATAACCACCACCATCATTGTTGTTGTCAAATTGCTCACCATTACCTTGAGGTTGTTGTTGCCCTCTTTGCCTCCTTTTTAGCATAGAAACATTCTCCATTGCATTGACTTGGCGCGGATTTTGTACTTGTTGCAATTGCGCCTTCGCCAACTGATTCATTGTTGTTGTAAGTTCGACAATAGCTTGGCCATGGTCATTCAACTCCTTGTGCAAATGGATAACCGTGGGGTCACCTTGGGGTACATTTGCTTGGCTTTGCCATGCCGAAGAGGTGTAGGCCATTTCATCAAGTACATCACATGCCTCTTGGTAAGAAAGTTTCATAAAGTTCCCACCGGCCAATTGGTTCACAATGCACTGATTCGTGGTGTTGATGCCCCTATAGAAAGTCTGCTGGATCATCGCCTCAGTCAT
>NW_017670750.1:230815-272828 GCF_001879085.1 Nicotiana attenuata
GATACTCTTTTTCAAGAATGCTACTACACTTCGGGCTTCATTGTTGGGTAAAGCCACGGCTTCCACCCACTTTGAGACATAATCCACCGCCACGAGAATATAAGTGTTACCACAAGAGCTCACGAACGGACCCATGAAATCGATGCCCCAAACATCAAAAATATCCACCTCGAGAATCGTGTTGAGAGGCATCTCATCCCTTTTTGAAATTCCGCCGGCCCTTTGGCATGCATCATATCTCTTCCCCAAATCACTAGCATCTTTAAACAAAGTTGGCCAATAGAAACTGCAACTCAAAACCTTTGAAGCCGTCTTACCCCTCCGTGATGGCCACCATAGGGGGAGGAGTGACAAGCCTCTAATATGCTCAACTGTTCACCTACCGGGACACATCTTCTTATTACTCCATCCGTGGAAATTTTGAACAAGTACGGATCATCCCAATAAAAATCCAAACTATCCCGTTTGAGTTTCTTCTTTTGGTTGGAAGAGAGCTCAGACGGGGCAGTTCCAGTCACAATGAAGTTGGCGATGTCCGCAAACCATGGCATTTCGCACATTGACACAGAAAGAAGTTGCTCGTCGGGGAATGCATCATTTTCCCCGAGACCGTCACATGGGCTCCCTTCTTCCTCTAGCCGGGACAAATGGTCCGCAACTTGGTTCTCACTTCCCTTTCGATCCACTATCTCTAAGTCAAATTCTTGAAGAAGAAACACCTATCTCATCAATCTTGCTTTGGAATCCTTTTTGGTCATTAGATATCGAAGGGCTGCATGGTCCGTGTGCACAATCACCTTGGCCCCCATAAGATAGGGCCAAAATTTCTCCATGGCAAATACAATGGCCAATAGCTCCTTCTCCGTCACCGTGTAGTTCCGTTGAGCCTCATTCATAGTCTTACTTGCATAATACACGGGATGGAACATTTTGTTAACCCGTTGACCCAACACCGCCCCCAATGCAACATCACTAGCATCATACATCAATTCATAGGGCAAACTCCAATTAGGCGCGGTTATGATAGGGGTAGTGGTCAACTTGTGTTTTTAGAGCTCAAAATCCTCCATGCATTTTTCATCAAAAACGAACTTGACATCTTTCTCTAGTAGCTTGCACAATGGATTCACAGCCCTCGAGAAGTCTTTGATAAACCGCCGGTAGAACCCGGCATGACCAAGAAAACTCCTCACCCCTTTGACAAAAGTAGGGGGAGGGAGTCTAGAAATCACCTCGATTTTTGCCTTATCAACCTCAATCCCAATTTTTGAAATCTTGTGGCCCAGCACTACACCTTCTTCCACCATAAAATGGCATTTCTCCCAATTGAGAACTAGGTTAGTTTCTTCACAGCGAGCCAAAACTCTATCCAGATTCACCAAACATGCATCAAAAGAGTCACCAACCACACTAAAGTCATCCATAAAGACCTCCAATATGTCTTCCACCATATTGGTGAAAATAGCCATCATGCATCGTTGGAAGGTCGCCGGAGCATTGCACAATCCGAACGGCATCCGGGAGAAAGCAAATGTTCCATGGGGGCATGTAAAAGTAGTCTTCTCTTGGTCCTCCGGGGCTATTAAAATTTGATTGTAGCCCGAGTACCCATCCAAGAAACAATAGAATGCTCTCCCCGCAAGACGATCAAGCATTTGGTCGAGGAATGGCAAGGGAAAATGATCCTTGCGGGTCATCTTATTGAGCTTCTGGTAGTCCATACAAACTCTCCACCCGGTAATGGTTCGAGTAGGAATAATCTCTTTGTTGTCATTGGGCACCACCGTCATCCCTCCTTTTATTGGCACACATTGGACTGGAGAAGTCCACGAACTGTCAGAGATTGGATAAACCACACCGGCGTCAAGCCACTTGATAACCTCTTTCTTTACCACTTCTTGCATTTCCTCGTTGAGTCTCCTTTGATGTTCAAGAGATGGCCTTGCATCCTCCTCCAAGATGATCTTATGCATGCAAAATGCGGGGCTTATTCCCCTAATGTCCGCCAAAGTCCATCCTATTGCCCTTTTACACTTTTGAAGCACCTCCAAAGTGGCCTCAACCTGCAAGTTAGTAAGGCAAGAATAAAGAATAACTGGAAGAGTAGAATTAGAGCCCAATAATTCATACCTGGGGTGTGGAGGAAGTGGTTTCAACTCCAACACCGGTGGCTCCTCAATAGATGGTTTAGTTGGTGGAGTTTTGCGGTTTTCAAGATCCAAAGATAGCTTCCTAGGCTCATATGAATATGAACCCATACCATGCAATGCATTCACGCACTCCACCCTACTACCATCATCTTCCATATCCATGCCAAGAAGTACAGCCTCAAGGGGGTCTTCAACATTCATCATGGAACTTGTGTCATCCACTATCACATATGTGACAATGTCTACAAGTGAACATACTTCCGTGCCGTTGGGTTGCCTCATTGATTTGCAAACATGAAATACCACCTTTTCGTCACCCACTCGAAATGTCAATTCACCTGCTTCAACATCAACCAAAGCCTTCCCCGTAGCTAGGAAAGGTCTCCCAAGAATAATGGGCACTTCGAAATCCACTTCACAATCCAATATGACAAAGTCGGCCGGCAATATGAATTTGTCCACCCGGACAAGCACATCGTCAATTATACCCAAAGGCCTCTTCATCGATCGGTCCGCCATTTGAAGTCTCATTGAGGTTGGCCTAGGTTGCCCAATTCCCAAAGTCTTGAAGACTGAATACGGAATCAAATTAATGCTATCCCCCAAGTCACATAGGGCCTTAGCAAACTCCTCACTCCCGATAGTGCAAGGAATAGTAAAAGCTCCAGGGTCTTCAAGTTTTGGGGCCATAGAATGCACAATCGCACTAACTTGGTGCATCATCTTTATTGTTTCACACTCCATAGATCGCTTCTTGGTGACTAAATCCTTCATGAACTTTGCGTAACCAGGCATTTGTTCGAGTGCCTCCAGTAATGGAACATTGATTGTGAGGCTTTTCATCATATCTGTGAATTTCTTGAAGTGATTGTCACTCTTTTGCTTTGCTAACCGTTGAGGATAAGGTGGAGGTGGTCTAGGCAAGGGTGCCTTGGCTTTTGGAACCACCGGTTCCGGAATATCAATTGTGTGTTCCCTAGACGGGTTCACGGCCTCTTGAGTTTCAACCTCGGCCTCATCAATATCTATCCTCACTTCCTTGTTCACATTTGTCTCAACCACAACTTCATCAATCAAAGGATCCACATCTTCTCGGAGCTCAATATCATCATTCACCACTTGCTTTTCATTTGAGGTCGGCATTGCACCACCTCTTCCACTTCTAGTTGTAACTGCCATCACATGATTAATACCCCCCTTCGGGTTCACTACCGTGTCACTTGGTAGCGCACCCTTAGGTCGGGTATTTAAAGCTTGAGAAATTTGTCCTATTTGCACCTCTAGGTTCCGGATGGATGTGTTATGTGAAGCTAATTGTGCGTCAGAATCTTGGTTCTTTTTCATCATCTGCTCGAACATCATCTCTATCCGTCCCATATCACTCCCGGAAGAACTAGACCCTTGCGACTAAAAGGGGGGTGGATTGTTTGGTTGTTGGAACATGGGGGGCCTTTGAAAGCCTTTCCCCCTACCACCATTATTCCACCCTCCTTGATTGCTATTGTTGTTGCTCCAATTGTTGTTGTTCCCGCTCCAAATGCCTTATTTGTTACCTTGATTACCCCAATTGTTGTTCTGATTGTTATTGTTCCAATTGTTACCACCTTGTTGTTGATTATTGTTATTCCAATTTCCGCTGCCTTGTTGATTTCCCCAATTGCCTTGGGGGAGCCATTGTTGATTCCCTAGATTTCCTCTATTTCCTTGGTAGTTATTGACACATTGGCATTCCTCACTTTGATCATCATAACACTTGTTCAAATAACCACCACCATCATTGCTGTTGTCCAATTGCTCACCATTACCTTGAGATTGTTGTTGCCCTCTTTGCCTCCTTTTTAGCATAGAAACATTCTCCATTGCATTGACTTGGCGCGGATTTTGTACTTGTTGCAATTGCACCTTCGCCAACTGATTCATTGTTGTTGTAAGTTCGGCAATAGCTTGGCCATGGTCATTCAATTCCTTGTGCAAATGGATGACCGTGGGGTCACCTTGGGGCACATTTGCTCGGCTTTGCCATGCCGAAGAAGTCTGGGCCATTTCATCAAGTACATCACAAGCTTCTTGGTAAGAAAGTTTCATAAAGTTCCCACCGGCCAATTGGTTCACAATGCACTGATTCGTGGTGTTGGTGCCCCTATAAAAAGTCTGCTGGATCATCGCCTCAGTCATGTCGTTGTTTGGGAACTCCTTCTCCATTTTTTTATAGCGTTCCCATATCTCGTGCAAAGGTTCCGTTGGCATTTGCTTGAAAGCTAGAATTTCGTCCCGAAGAGCTGCCATATGACTTGGAGAAAAGAACTTGGCAATAAATTTGTCCGCCAATTCATCCCATGTGGTGATAGAATGATTTGGTAGCCTTCTAACCAGTCCAACGCTTTACCCCGAAGAGAAAACGGGAAAAGCCTCAATCTCAACGCATCCTCTGACACGTTTGTTTGTTTGCTGCCCCAGCAAGTATCTACGAACCCCTTCAAGTGCTTGTATGCATTTTGATCGGAGGCGCCCGTAAAATATCCTCTTTGCTCGAGCAAGGTCAACATAATATTTGTGATTTGAAAGTTCCCCGCCCGGATTCGGGGAGGAACAATGGCACTCACATACCCTTGATTTGGAAGAACTCTTGGGACTGCTCTTGGCGGTGGCGGAGGAGGGTCTGGAATAGGATTGTTGTCATTTNTGCTTCATTTTGGCACACATTCACTTGACTTTTTAAGTCATTTTACTTCTTTCTAAGGGGTTAGAGAGACACACTGTCACTCTTTCTTGTTCATTTCAAATCTTTTCTCCTTTCTAAACTTTCCACACCTTTCATTCTTTGCTTTTATTGAATCCCTTCATTCTTTTCCACATTGAACATTATTTTTGTCTTTTTGATTTTCTTTTTTTCATTGCCTTTTCTTTTCTTCATTTTGTACCTTTTACCACTTTGTTTCAATCCTCGTCTCTTCCCCCAAACTTATACTTTTGCCATGTGCTAAGGGAAGATCGGGTGCTAAGAGAGGGTACCTTTAGAACGGGTAAAGACTTGTAGCGTGGTTCTTTAAAAGAAAAAGGTCTAAGGCTCAAAAGGCTTAACTAGGGATTTTATTATTGATAGGCTATGGAAGTTTTCAAGATATCATTCAGATCAAGGAGAGCCTATAATCACGTCTCAAGTCAAATTACACTTAGGATTTCGCCTAAACAAATATCTAGGGCAAGTTCTAGACCAATGGCTCGAGACTTGGACTTACAATTCAAATTCTCACCACACAAGCTTTGGGATTGCTAAAGACACGGAGTCGGGGGACTACAACAACCTTAGATAAGATTTGAGCACACAATGGTCCCAAAAAACACTTGATGATTATCGACCAACACAAGAGTCTCAAGGTCACAACTTTCACCATCCTACAAACAACTATTTGTTTTTGACCATGGGATCAAAGACAAATGTGTTAGGCCCAAGTGAAGCTTTGCTTGAGGCACCCTTACCAACTAACTACTCAAAATCAAAAAGAAAAACAGACTCAAACCCTTAAGAAGGTTGTCACGCCATCCATCATCGAGAAGAGCCACCTGGTTCACATAAATTTCACCTTTGGAAAGAACTGTGGCATTAAGAAAACCAAAGGCTTATTGCAATAACTCAAAACAAGAAGCTACTAACATAAAATAAGAAGCTAAGGAATGAAAAATGCAGAAAGTGAAATGAATATGTACAAGGGGGGATTTAGACGAATATACAATGGGGAGAATAAATATATACATAAGAAGGTAACTTTATATACAGACCCAAAGTTAAAAAGTACAAAAAGTGCAATGAAATGCTAAAGTTATATACATACCAAAGTTAAAAAAAGAGAGAAAGAAAGCATAAAATATTATCATATGTACAGTCATCCAAATCCGAATAGGGCTACCCCCTCAAATGAAAGCTGGCATTGTCCTTAATGCCAACTAACCAAAATAAGCACAAAAAGAGAGAAGAGAGGAAAAAGAAACTCCCTATGGGTCCTCCATCTGCTCGGGAACCTGTGACTGGCTCCATGTGGCATGTGGCTCTGCTGGGACTTGTGCCTGGACCTGGACTGAGTCCTGGGCTGACTCCTAGGGCTGGCTGGAGGAATGTCCCTGCGGGTCCTCCAACTGTATGACTGCGTCATCTGAACGGGGAATCACCCTCCTCCTCTTGGGAGGCCTCTCTAACTCCTGCTCTGGATGGGGCTGGGCTGCTGGTGCTGGGTCATGTAATAACAAATCTAAAGGTAGCTAATCCGCCTTCAGCCTGTCAACCTCTACCCTAAGCTTCTTCACTGACTCCTTTGAAGCCCGAGTCTTCCTCATTTTCTTTGCCTCCTTTGCAAGCTCCTTGAGTGCTTTCCCATGTGAATCAATGGCCTCTGTGATCAATTTCTGGTTCTCTAGGAGCTTCTTCTGGTTGTCCAGAAGCTCTTTGAGAGTGTCCTCAATGGACTGTGGGACCTGTGGAGGAGGAGGTGCTGACTGGGCTGCCACCGTAGTAGATAGTACAGACAACTTAGAAGAAGCTGTCTGCATCCAGTTGTTGATGCTGACGAGGGCCTGGCTCAGATGGTGGGCAGTCAATGGGTAGGCAGAGGTGGAAGGTATGTCTGGAGCTGTAGAAGTGGATGGACCTGGTGGCATGTCTGCTGAGGTGGAAGGATGCTGAGTAGGAGCTACTACTACTACTGGCTCTTCAGTCTGGCCAGTTGAAGCAGTGGCTTTTCCCTTGTAGTGCTTGCCTTTAGGGTTGTCATCACCCTGCAGGTTGTACCAGGAGAACGTTGCCTTTGCTTTCAGCTTCACATCAAATTTTCGCTTTTCTACCTCTAAGTCCTTCAGGTACATGGTCAGGAAGTTGGGGAAGGGATATTTTCTGTCACCTTCATTCACCACTAGTGTAATAACCCGAGACATCACATTCCCGACGTTAATCGGGTACCCCGCCATGATCGATGCTACCAATACAGCCTGGTGAAGAGGGAGTGAGTTGTCGTGGGTGGTGGGGTCTAGCCTGCTGCACACAAATATCTCCCACCCTTTAGCTTTAAAGTTCAAAGTTCTTCGCAAGATCATCACTCTTGCAGTCAACCAGTCGGGGTGGTACCTGGGATTGCCAAGTACTCCGCCAACCAAGGATGAACTTCCTCACCCATTGCCATCTTCTCCAAATATAATGATTCGTCCTCCTCATTGAAACCAAAGTAGTCATTTATTGCTTTTCCATCGAATAGCACTTTTAAGTTCCGCACCTTGGTCACTTTGGTGCCCTTTTTGATGTGGGCAACATTGGTGTAGAACTCTTTGACCAGGTGCTCGTTTGCATCCTGATAGTTGCTTAAGAAGTACTCCCAGCCCACACTCTCTCTAAACTGTCTTCTCACATTGTGGTTGTGACGCAAGAGGTCTCTATCGATAAAACTTCGTTCAGGTATTAGCTTCCTCTCGGGCCACCACTCTCTGAACTTGTGGTAGGACACCTCACTCACAAACCGGTCCTGCCATGCCTCCGATTTCTAGTTCTCTCTACTCCTCCCACCTAAGGCTCACCCCCTTCTACTTCTATTTCTATTGCTACAGGGCTCTCTCCGGATAGTGAAGCTGTGGGAGATGTGGAATATTCTTTGTCACTGCCAGCGGCTGAGCCCTCAGAGGACTCAGAAGATACACGCACTGGTGCTCGGGCAGTGGGGGATCCTTGAGGAGTAGGTTTATCTGTCAGTCTAAACCTGTCCGGGAAGTCATCTATAAACTCCGGGACAGAGTCAGAATCGGACACTTCCCGGGAAGTCTGATACGCACTTCCCGATGAGTGGGAAGCAGCTCTATTAGCGGCCTGGATCGCCTTCCTTGTTGCTTTTATTGCTTCCTGAACTTGGGGATCCATTTTATCTTTCCACGTCCCCTCCCCCGGGAGGACTCTTCTCGTCCTGGTTGTTTATAACCTTTGCCTCTTGATCTCACCATTGTCTGCAAACACATTCAGTTCTGCTTTGTTAGTATTAATATGATCAATGTAATTCAGTGTTGCAGGAAAATAGTTGCAGAAAGTGAAAATTTGCATAATGCGGACCGCACAAAATGCAGTGCGGCCGCAAAGAGGCCACTGCGGACCGCATAAACTCCATTGCGGTCCGCACAGAGGTGGGGTTCAGACTACTCACTCTCTGAATTTGTGCACCGCGGACCGCACAAAATGCAATGCGAGTCGCATTGAGGCACTGCAGACCGCACTAAATGCAATGCGGCCGCAGTCCTCAAGTTCCACTTTCAGATGTTATTTCACCGCGGTCCGCCCTAAATAGGATTGCGGACCGCACAAAGACCACTGCGGTCCGTGCTGAGTGCCCAGCAGCAGCACTAACCTAGGGTTCAATGTTTTGTCCATTTTTTTGTTCAAATTTTTACCTAATAATGATTCCCTAGGTGTTGCTTCAGTGATTTATCTAATTATGCCTAATTAATACAGGGTTAACTAACCTAAGCTACAAATTGAAAGAAAAATGGGAAGAACAGAAGAGAAACTAAGAGATAAAATTAAAAATCAAAAGTAACTAGCAAAATTAAACAATTAAGAAGGAATTAGAGTTACCAGAAATGAGATGCGATGATGATTAATCGAGACTAAGTAGATGAGTTTGTGCAGTTTTAGTGATGAACAGTGATTTTAGGTCTTTGAAAGTACAGAGATCGAATATTTCAAATGGAGGGCCATAGGTCCTATTTATAGAAAAAGGTCCTGGGCCCCAGCTGACTTACCCACCGCGGACCGCACAAAATGGTATTGCGGTCCGCATTACACAAGATCGTGCAAGTTTGAGAAGGCAACCATTGCGGACCGCACAAAATGTAATGCGGCCGCAATGGTCCACCGCGGACCGCACAAAATGTAATGCGGCCGCGGTGGCAAACTTCAGAGAGTTGGTTTTCATCATCAACCATCAGTGCGGTCCGCACTGATTTTGTGCCCCCGCACTAAGTTCTTTGCGGCCGCACAAAATGTAGTGCGGTTCGCCCAGCAAACTTCATAGACTTGATCAATTCTTTTCCACTTTGTCCTGCACTGCATCAACACAATCCTGTAGCATCTCACAACCAGTCAGTCCAAAAATAAATCCTATACTACAATGAAAATCAAAGAAAAATGAAAAGAAAAACACATGGGTTACCTCCCAAGAAGCGCCTGATTTAACGTCGCGGCACGACGCAAGTTACCATCAAATCATTTTATATGAAGAAGTGCCACCACGTGGCTGTCATCAATTTTTCCCAGGTAGTGCTTGACCCTGTGCCCATTGACTCTCAAAACCTCCCCATTTTTGTTCTTCAAATCAAGTGCACCAAACGGAGTCACAAACACCACTTCAAAAGGTCCACTCCATTTTGATTTCAGCTTTCCCGGGAACAAACGTAACCAAGAGTTGAACAAGAGAACCTAATCACCCACTTTGAACTCCTTGCCACGAGCATATTTATCATGAAGGTACTTCATCTTGTCCTTGTACAAGGATGAACTGGAATAGGCATGGAATCGGAATTCATCAAGTTCATTAAGCTGCTCCACAAGAAGATTTGCTGCCACATCCCATTCAAGGTTCAATTTCCTCAAAGCCCACATGGCCTTGTGCTCTAACTCAACCGGTAGATGGCAAGCTTTCCCAAACACCAACCGGTACGGAGACATGCCATTCGGAGTCTTGTAAGCAGTCCTGTAAGCCCATAGAGCATCATCCAACTTCTTAGACCAATCGGTCCTATTTGCATTGACCGTTTTAGACAGAATACTCTTGATTTCCCTATTTAAGACTTCCACTTGGCCACTCCCTGAGGATGATAAGGAGTAGAAACTTTATGGTTGACACCATACTTTGCAAGCAAGGTGTCAAAAGCTCTATTGCAAAAGTGCGACCCCCCATCACTTATGATAGCACGAGGAGTGCCAAACCTTGTAAAAATGTTTTTTTTGAGAAACACAACCACACTCCTAGGGCAAAGCCACGGCCTCGACCCATTTTGAAACATAGTCAACTGCCACTAGAATGTTGGTGTTCCCGCACGAGCTTACAAATGGGCCCATGAAATCAATACCCCACACATAAAAAATATCAATGGTGTTGAGGGGCATCTCATCTTTCTTCGAAATACCACCCGCTCTTTGACATTCGTCACACCTCTTCACAAGATCACTTGCATCTTTATACAAAGTTGGCCAATAAAACCCACAACTCAGAACCTTCAAAGTTGTCCACGCCCCGCCATGATGGCCACCATAGGGAGAGGAATGACAAGCCTCTAAGATACTCAACTGCTCTTCCTCAGGGACACACCTCCGGATCACTCCGTCAGTGCAAATCTTGAATAAGTACGGCTCATCCCAATAGAAATCCAAACTATCCCATTTGAGCTTCTTCCTTTGGTTAGAAGAGAGCTCACACAGGATTACACTAGTCACAAGGTAATTAGCAACATCCGCAAACCATGACATATGACTCATTGACATTGAAAGTAGCTGCTCATCGGGAAATGCATCATTGATCTCTAGGCCATCACACGGCCTTCCTTCCTCCTCCAAACGGGACAAGTGGTCCGCCACTTGGTTTTCACTACCTTTCTGGTCCACAATTTCCAAATCAAACTCTTGAAGTAACATGACCCATCGCATCAGCCTAGCTTTGGAGTCTTTCTTCGTCATCAAATACCTAAGAGCTGCATGATCGGTGTGCACTATGACCTTGGCTCCCATGAGATATGGCCGAAATTTTTCCATTGCGAACACAATAGCCAACAACTCTTTCTCAGTTACCGTGTAGTTCCTTTGAGCCTCATTCATTTTCTTGCTCGCGTAGTACACCGGATTAAACATTTTGTTAACTGTTTGACCCAAAACTGCCCCAACCGCAACATCATTCGCGTCGCACATGAGCTCGAAAGGCAAGCTCCAATTGGGTGCGGTAATGATAGGGGCGGTGGTCAACTTATGCTTGAGAAGTTCAAATGCTTGCATACATCCCTCATCGAACACGAACTTGGCATCCTTCTCTAGTAGCTTGCACAAAGGATTTACTACCTTCGAAAAGTCCTTGATAAATCTCCGGTAGAACCCCGCATGCCCAAGAAAGCTTCTAACCCCCTTGAAAGAAATGGGGGGAGGAAGCCTTGAAATCACCTCTATTTTGGCCTTGTCCACCACTGCCATTTAACTTTGATGTTGCAGGAAATCTTGCTTTATTTTCCAGAATGCAAATTCCACTTTTTGGGAGACTTATTTATAGATATTCATTGAATGACCTATAAGTATAAAAATTTTGTTCCTCTAACAGTTTAAGAGGCAAAATGGAAAAAAATTTATCAAAGCAACTGTAACGACCCGACCGGTCGTTTTGAGCTCTAGCGCGTCGTTCGACAGTTTGAGGCCATGAGCAGCTTCACATCAGGTATTATTTCTTGTACACATGGTCGAAATTGAATTTCATTATTTATTGTTTAATGTATAAAAGAAATAATTTCGATAAATCCTAAAACGAGAATTTAATTAACTTCTTGGTGTTGGCTTTCCTGACAGTGGTGTCCGGCGCCATCCGGATTTTGGGTCGTGACAACATGGTATCAGAGCACTAGGTTCCCTTAGTTCTCACGAGTCATGATAAAGTCTAGTAGAGTCTCGCGGATCGTTACGAAGACGTCTGTACTTATCTCCGAGAGGCTACAGGGCTGTTAGGAGCACTTCCCTTCTTGATTCCTCATCGTGCGATTTGATTCCCTTTGAAGCTCATGCCTTCATTTCCCTCTCCTCTCTGTCCCGAGCATGCATTGGTCACCACGGTCACACCACCCTTCTTCGACACACACTGCACTGGCGAAGTCCACGAGCTGTCAGAGATAGGGTACACAACCCCGGCATCTAACCACTTGATCACCTCCTTTTTCACAACTTCTTGCATTGCCTTGTTCAACCTCTTTTGATGTTCCAAGGAGGGTTTTGCATCATCTTTAAGAATAATCTTGTGCATACAGAATGCGGGGCTTATTCCCCGAATATCAGCTAAAGTCCATCCAATTGCCTTCTTCCACTTTTTGAGCACCACCAATGTGGCATCTACCTGCATGTTAGTAAGACCAGAGGAAAGAATAACTGGCAAAGTTGAATTAGGGCCTAAGAATTCATACCTAAGGTGTGGAGGCAATGGCTTCAACTCCAAAACCGGAGGCTCCTCAATTGAAGGCTTTGTTGGAGGAGTCTTTCTATTTTCAAGATCCAAAGAGAGTTTCCTAGGCTCATCAGGATAAGAGCCCATTCCATGTAAAGCATTCACGCACTCCACTCGGCCTTCATCATCATTGACATCAAGATTCAACAATACGGCTTCCAGAGGGTCATCCAAATTGATCATTGCACTAGTATCATCAATAATCGCAGTCGTGACAAGATCCACAAATGAGCACACCTTGGTACAATTGGGCTGCTTCATTGACTTGCACACATGAAAGACCACTTTTCATCACCCACCCGGAAAGTGAATTCCCCTACTTCCACATCAATAAGGCCTTCCCCGTAGCAAGGAAAGGTCACCCTAATGTGATCGGAACTTCATAATCTACCTCACAATCCAAGATCACAAAATCAGCTGGCAAGATAAATTTGTCTACCCGGACGAGAACATCATCTATTATACCCAAAGGCCTCTTCATTGATCTATCTGCCATTTTCAACCTCATGGAAGTCGGCCTCGGCTATCCGATCCCCAAAGTCTTTAAAATTGAGTAGGGCATCAAGTTGATACTCGCCCCCAAATCACATAGAGCTTTAGCAAAGTCTGCACTTTTAATAGTGCAAGGAATGGTGAAAGCACCGGGATCCTCCAATTTCGGGGCAATTGAATGTACCATAGCACTAACTTGGTGGGTAATCTTGATAGTTTCATAGTCCATAGATCTTTTCTTCACCACCAAATCTTTCATAAATTTAGCATAGCCAGGCATTTGCTCCAAAGCTTCCACCAAAGGCACATTAATGGATAAGATCTTCATCATGTCAATGAACTTTTTGAACTGATTCTCATTTTTCTGCTTTGCTAGCCTCTGAGGATAAGGTGGAGGTGGCCTAGTCAAGGGTGCCTTGGCTTTTGGCACAACCGGCTCCGGCATGTCTATTACGTGTTCCCTAGAGGGGTTCACGTCATTTTGTGTTTCCACCTCGGCATCTTGAATATCAATCCTTACTTCTTCATTCACATTTTCATCAATCACATTCTCAACCACCAAAGGGACTTCATTTTCTTGCAACTCAACTTCATCACTCAAAATTTGCTTTTGTTTGGAGGCATTCACATCACCGCCTCATCCACTCCTTGTAGTGACCGCCATAACATGGTTGTTCCCACCCTTTGGTTTAACTACCGTATCACTAGGTAGAGCCCTCTTAGGGAGAGTATTCAAAGATTGTGAGATTTGGCCTAGCTGAACCTCCAAATTTCTGATTGAAGTGTTGTGAGAAGCCAATTGCGCATTGGAGTCAGCATTCTTTTTCATCATCTGTTCAAACATTATTTCAATTCTCCCCATTTCATTGTTGGAAGAACTAGGACCCTGGGATGGAAAAGGCGGTGGGTTGCTCAGTTGTTGGTACATTAGGGGCCTTTGAAAGCCTTGCCCCTGATTTCCTTGGTTGTTGTTTCATCCACCCTGGTTGTAGTTTCCACCCCAATTGTTGTTGTTGCCCCAGTTTCCCTGATTTCTCCGATTGTTGTTTTGATTGCCCCAATTTGGATTTTGATTATTGTTATTCCCTTGTTGTTGATTATTCCAATTGTTGTCGCCTTGTTGTTGGTTACCCCAATTGCCCTGGGATCTCCATTGTTGTTGTTGGTTAGAAGAATTGCCTCTTTGGCCTTGATAGTTATTCACATATTGTACCTCTTCATTCTGCCCATCATAACCATCATCTTGGAATCCACCACAATCATTGTCAAATTGATCCGAACTCCCTTGGTTCTGTTGACCTCTTTGTCTTCTATTGTTCACTCGCATGTTGACACCCTCTATGGCATTCACTTGGCGAGGATTTTGCACTTGTTGCAACTGTGCCTTTGCTAATTAGTTCATTGTTGTTGTAACTTCAGCTATCGCCTGCCCATGGTCATGTAGTTCTTTGTGCAAGTGAGTGACCATGGGGTCACCCTATGGCACATTGGCTCTATTTTGCCACGCGGAGGATGTGTCAGCCATCTCGTCAAGAATAGCACAAGCTTCATCATAAGGCAGCTTCATGAAATTACCCCCAGCAAGTTGATTAACTATGCATTGATTCGTTGTGTTGATGCCCCGGTAGAAGGTCTGTTGAATATCGCCTCGGTCATATCATTGTTGGGGCATTCCTTCACCATGGTTCAATATCTCTCCCAAATCTCGTGTAATGGTTCGGTGGACTCATGCTTGAAAGCCAAAATCTCATCCCGCAATGCTGACATGTGCCCCGAAGAGAAAAACTTGGCAATGAACTTATCCGCCAACTCATCCCAAGTAGTGATGGAATGGTTGGGATGTTGCTCAAGCCAATCCAATGCCTTCCCTCAAAGTGAAAATGGAAAGAGTCGCAACAAAAGTGCATTCTCGGACACATTAGTTTGCTTGCTCCCCCAACAGGTATCCACGAACCACTTGAGATGTTTGTACGCATTCTGAGAGGAAGCACCCGTGAAATACCCTCGTTGCTCCAGCAATGTCAGCATCACATTAGTAATTTTAAAATTGCCCGCCCGGATCTGGGGTGGGACAATTGCACTAGCATAGCCTTGGTTGGGAAGAACTCGAGGAGCCACTCTTAGAGGTGGCGGAGGAGGGACTGGAACATTTTTATTTGCATTGGCCTGGCGGCCTTTACATTGTCCTTGAGGCACAAGTGGCACCTCATCATCTCTGATATCATCTACCTCCTCCCCCGCATTCATATTTCCAAGAGGGTCATTGTTGTTTTCTGCCATTTGTACCTGAAGTCGTGACATACACAAATTAGTAACGCAGAAGGAAAAAAGAACAATTCACAAAACTATTTAGATAAACAATCAAGACCGTTAGCTCCCCGACAACGGCGCGAAAAAGTGATCGAGGCCAACCCTGTACTACTATAGAGTAGCAAGAGTGGTCTAAGCAGCTTTTACCCGAGAAGGTCGGGATCGATTTCCATAGGGAGTTAGAGATTGGAATGAGTTTCTATCTAAATTAGAGTTGCGTAATTGTTCCTAGTTACACTTCTAAACATTTTTGGTTTTTTTATATTACTTCTAAATTTATACTACTAAGATGCTAAATTAAGCTAAGTTAAGCTAAGAGAATACTAGTGAAGGTTGTTTAATTAGTTAAAAGGCACTAGGGGAGTGACTTTCTCCTAGGTGGATAATTGACGGGTTCTCGTGTCTAAGGCTAGGTTGTCATATTTGGGGATTACGATATAACCATTGTACGATTCTACTCACTCTATACCTCTCGGTAGTTTGAGTGAATTTTCCCTAATTGACTTTCTCAAGATCAATTGGGTATGATCATTTGGGCATGCAATCTAGGTTCAAGTCGGGTATTACGATCTCTCGGTTTAACCCTTTAATTGGGGCTATCAATTCTCTTGAGTATGCCCCAATTCCTTGTTGGACTAATTTTATAGACTTAGGTTCTCTTTCTCAAGAAGAGCCAAAATCAACTAAGCATAAACTAGTGTTTGCAACCACTAATTCAACAATAAAATCATAAATTAGTCCAAATATCAAACACCGATAGACAATCAAACCTTAAAACACAAGACCCATCAATTACCCACACTAGGGTTGAGCCACAACCCTAGCTGATGGGTCTAGCTACTCATGATAATAGAGGAAAACAATGAAATAGATGAAGAAAAACCCATAATATTAATTTGCTAATTAAAACTTGAAGATTCAATTGTAAAACTCTTGTAAAATTACTCCAAATAGTAAGAAAACACTATTCAGGAGTGCAGCTCAGCTGTAGAATCTAACTGATGACCTAAAAATGGGAAAAGAAACTATTTATACTAGGCCGAAAATGCTGGACAAAAATACCCCTGCGGGGCTAGTGCGGACCGCACAAAATCGAGTGCGGCCGCACTAAGTCTCTTAGCTAAAAAAACCTGCTCTCTGAACATGGCCACCGCGGACCGCACAAAATGCACCACGGCCGCGGTGGCTCCTGTTGCGGTCCGCAAAAAATGGAACGCGGACAGCTTTGGCATCAATCCTCCAACTTGATAACTCTCTCAAGTTTAGCTTTGCGGACCGCACAGAATCAAGTGCGGCTGCAATGAAGTCAACGCGGACCGCACAGAATGGAGTGCAGCCGCATCACTTGGCTGCCAGAAAATGAGTAATCTCTGAACCTCTCCTTTGCGGACCGCACAGAATAGAGTGCGGCCACATTGGTCCTGTTTTGCTGAGCTTGTACTTGTTCTTGGTACTTGTTCATGTTTCACTCCTTTTTGAGCTGGTTTTGACGAATTGTCACCTTGTTGATCAAACCCTGCAATCAAGTACACCACGTAAGCCTTTGGGACTATTTTGTTTACATTTCTAATTAAAACTCAAGTAAGAATGAGTGTAAAATGCATCATAATCCCTAGTTATCAGCCATCCTCCCAGGCTATTTCGTTCAGCATTTCAGACTTCTCATGGTGCTCCAAGTGGCCGTGGTTCTCATGTGCAGTATTCTGATCAGCAGTCCTACCGTGCACCATCAGCTCCTATCAGAGCACCTCCTCTTCAGAGCTATTCTCATGGTCATTCGGCCCGCCAGGGTCAGTCTCAATTTCCTCAGCCGCAGCACTCAGGTGGATGCTTCGAGTACGGTGAGTATGGTCATATCCGGAGAGCTTTTCCGAGATTAGTGGGTGTTCAGTCGCAGCAGCATGGTTCCCGTGCCATGGTTCAGGCACCAGGTGTTCCACCGCCCGCTCAGCCAGCTAGGGGTGGGGGTAGAGGTGCTAGAGGTAGAGGTAGAGATATTAGAGGTGGAGGTCAGGCCGCAAGAGGTGGAGGCCAGCCAGCAGGATGCCGTCCCAGAGACGTAGCTCAGAGTGGTGGGGCCCAGCCCCGATGTTATGCTCTGCCAGGCAAACCTGAGGCGGAGCCCTCCAATGCAGTTATCACAAGTATTGTTCTGGTTTGTAGTAGAGATACTTCAGTTCTATTTGATCTAGGATCTACATACTCCTATGAGCCATCTTATTTTGCACTGTATCTGGTCATGCCTAGTGATTCCTTGAGTGCTGCCGTATATGTGTGTCACGCCCCAACCTCGGGAGGCGCGACCGGCGCTCAATCGAGTGAACCCAACTGAGCAAGCCTTAATAACACTTTCTACCCAACTCAATGCGATTAAGGAAACCCTGCTTTCGTTTATTTAGACAATAGCAAAATCGAACATTCAACATTGTTAATTCATTTTTATATCACAAACCTTAAACCATGATTAAGTTTCAAGATTTCATACAGTTATAGCTTAGAAGAACTAGGGTGGTGAGTTACAGCATAGTCCATTGACCCATCCAACACCCATACATGACCTACGCAAACGTCTACGAAGCCTCTATGGATACAAAAGACAAATTATGACAACGCCGGCAACAAGGCCCCGGGTATACCTTAAAAGTAGAAGTCTACAATAAAAGATGTACAACATAACCCATTGGAGGAAAAAGGGGCTCACCAAGACTTTAAGAGGAGGACACTCTGCTACGCGCGATTGGCACTGTCCGCTATAGAACCACCTACATTCGTTAAAAAATGTAGCGCCCCCGGCAAAAGGGACGTTAATACCATGGAATAGTACTAGTATGTATAACTAAACACCATCTAGTTAGAAAGAACTTTCATACAAGAATGAGGAAATTACAAGTATCATTCAAAAGCTTAAAATGATCACCACATCATCAAATAAAAGAATCATACAACTTTCACATAATTTTCCATTGCTTTTAGTTTGGGACATTTCATACTGTTCATCATTGTTCACAATACCACCACTATCTTGAGCGGAGTCCGATCTCGACCCGATCAGCTAGGTTGCCTCATTTGATACATATACCTCAATCACAATCTCATTTTCCTTTTTTTGGAATTCCATATCAGCACATATCACCATGTGTGCGGCATGGCGTCCGATCTCGGCCCGATCGGCTAGGCCACCTTACCAAGGCGTTGTTCGCTTCTCATTAATCATCTCGTTTCAATCTTTGTTTCATATATATCATTTCATAGGCACTTGGGGCCACAACTATCACATCATTGTTGGCACTAGGGCACATTTCACATCATTCCCAATTTCAATGTTAGCTTTGCAATTTAGGATAATAGGTGCACACAAGAGCAATTTAAATTGTAAGCATAGTAAAACTTCACATAGATGGCACAACAAACACAGCTTCAAGAATAGCATTTCAATACATGATTCATATTCTTTGCACCTTTTCAAGTTATCAAGAATAGCACATTGATCATATTGAGACACACTTTTCACATATATAAAGTTGCAACACCAATTCATGTGAAATAACAATCAATACAACAATCCAACTTTAATCTTACCACATTTACACAAACACCAATGGAGCTCAGTTTCTAAAAGGACGGGGTTTTAGCCATACATACCTCAATTGAGCTTTCCTTAATCCTATAATGTTCCGGAATGTTCGCAACTTCAATCTATTTAAGCAATGTAGCACAATTGAACCCATAATCAGGAAAAGATCATAATCTTAGCTCACTTGAGCATTTTATCAAGCATTGAGTGTTCATTAAGGGCTTATGGTCCTTTTATGCAAGATTACACCAACCCATTCCCCATGCCTCTCTATTTATAATTTCCCCATATCTTCTAAGAACACATGCATGCAATGTAATCACCCTTATCCCCATGAATTACCTCACTAATGACCCCTTATAGCTATGTTTAAAATTAAGAGCTGAGGTGATGAAGTCTTACCTCCTGGGATGAAGATTTAGGTGCCTCATTTGAATATCTTCAATGTTTTAACAAGACTTTGTGGAGCAATTTTTGATGAAAGGCGCTTCCTCTCTCTTAGACCCTCTTTCTCACTCTAAAAGCACCAGGAAATAGGCTCAAAATGAGCCATTGCATAAGATATAACGATAGGGGGCCGGGTTTAATATATAAAAATCTAGAGCCCCGACTCAGATCTGCGGTCGCATATGCGATCGCATAATCGACCAGCGGCCCGCAAAATGGACTGCAAAAATGGCTTCAAAAACCTGAGCAAACTGCCCGAGTATGCGACAGAAATGCGGTCCGCATACCTGTTCTGCGGTCCCATAATGCACCGCAGAACTGCCCCTCGCAAAATTCCAAGGGGATTATGCGATGATTATGCAGCCCGCATATTGATTATGCAATCGCATAGTTGACCTCAAAATTACCATCAAACTGTCTGACTCTGCGGCGACTATGCGGTCCGCATAGCTATTATGCGACCGCATAATGGACCGCATAAATGCACTTTTCTGGAAGACATTATTCCTTAACTTTTAATGCATAGATCAGTCAAATGGGTCCGAAACACATATTCCTAACTTGGCACTACGAGCTTTCGGGTTAATGAGTAGAAATTTTCACGGGGCCTTACATCCTCCCCCACTTAGGATCATTCGTCCTTGTATCACTCAAGGCTAAGTGCCTCGGCATCTGTGTCCGTAACCCGTACTAAATGATAGATGCACCCCTTCTTGATCATTTTTGCGGCCTTAAGGTAAGAAATGAATCGACCTTTAGGCACTACATTATCTCCCCTCCATTCAACCACGGGCTCATTAGGAAACTCAAGCCTCATAGTTCTAGTCTGACAATCCAGCTTGGAAAAACATGAATAAAGCCAATCTATTCCCATTATTACATCAAAATCGACCATCCCTAATTCAATAAGATCGGCCATGGTATCCCTACCATGCACCGTGACAACACAACCTCTATAAACTCGAGCAGTCGTAATTGACTCACCAATCGGAGTAGATAACGAAAATGGCTCATGATGTTGATCCGGTTCTATCCCAAATTCCATAGCAACAAAAAGGGTAATATAGGACAAGGTGGAACCGGGGTCAATAAGTGCATACACATCATGAGATTGTACAGTCAGAATACCTATAACAACATCTGGAGAAGACTCTGCAGTCTGGCGACCACTCATAGCATAGAACCGGCTGGGTCCTCCCAAATTCTACGCACCACCCCTAGCTGCACCACGCCCTGCGGGTGCTGGGGTACCTCGAGCTAGAGAGGGGGATGAAGATGTAGTAGCTGTTGGGCTGGTTGGCTGTGCTGTGCCTCTGCCCGCTCCATGGCAGGATACACGACAATGCCTCTGAATATGACCCCTCATCCCACATCCATAGCATACGGGTAAGTCCAAGTAGCAAATCCCTGAGTGCACCTTCCCGCACATGGGGCACGGGGACATCTGCTGCTGCTGGGATCTCTCTCCTGACCGACCCCGCTGGTGGGATTCCCTGTTGCCCTGACTGGTCCTGAAACGACTCCACTGTTGCTGCTGGCTGGGCCCTGATGGCGGTGCACTAACTAAA
This sequence comes from Nicotiana attenuata, assembly GCF_001879085.1. Taxonomy (NCBI): domain Eukaryota; kingdom Viridiplantae; phylum Streptophyta; class Magnoliopsida; order Solanales; family Solanaceae; genus Nicotiana; species Nicotiana attenuata. Next base: position 251,574 of record NW_017670750.1, read on the forward strand.
GACTATGCAACAAACTAGGACAGCCCTCATGATACTCCCCGGAAAGCTGATCTTCCCCCACTTAGTGACTCACCTATGTTGCCCGTAGACCGGGTCTTTCTGTTACCCTCTCTCTCCATTCTGTTCTTCAGTTTGCGGTTCTCTGTGGCCTGAGCAAATGCTACCATCTTTCCATAATTCATGTCAGAATTCAATACAGTTGTAGAAGCCTCATTAATAGTCAAAGAATTAAGCTACCTTGCTTAAGATTTTCAAACTCTGGTGCACGGGCTGCCCTTGTTTTAGCAAGAAGGAAATGATATATGAATGCATCGGCAAACTCGCTCCACCTCGCCGGAGGGCTCCCCTCCTCACGAGAATCTTCCCACAACTCAAACCACGAATAGGCCACCCTTTCAGACGGTAGGCAGCTAACTCTACTCCTTCTGTCTCAGTTGCACGCATAACCCTGAGGGTCTTGTGCATCTCATCAATAAAATCTTGAGGGTCTTCTTCCGGATTGGCACCCGTAAACACTGGAGGGTCTAACTGGAGAAATCTGTTCACCCAATCTCCTTGCTGGCTAGATGAACTGGGTGCGGTATCTGACCTTTGGGCCTGATAGGCCACTAGCTGAGTCAACATCTGAATAGCTCTTTTAAGATCCCCATCAGAAATACCAGAACCGGAAGCTCTGGAGGCGGAACAAGAGTATCAATGGGAGGGATAGTGGTACCCCCCCGTAGATGTAGTAACTGAGGTAGTCTGCTCCGGAATAGAAGAATTAGGCAGGGTGATAGCAGGGCGATTATCCTCCCCCGCAGTATCAAGTAGTGAATCATCGGCCACTCCTGGGGTGGCACTGGCTCCTTGGCCAATTCTGGCTTTCTTCGTAGGTGCCATGTACTGAAAATTAAAGGAATGCACTAGTTAGAGGAGGAATAGTTTCACAATTGCCACACGATCCAGAATATCAAAGAAGGGTGTAATTCCTAAATGCCCAAGTAGCCTCCAACTTATAGATGTGGTCGACTACACACTGATAAGAAGGACTCCACTAGACACGGCTCCGAAACATCCTAGGACACTTTAAAACCTTAGGCACTGATACCAAGTTTTCACGCCCCAACCTCGGGAGGCGCGACCGGCGCTCAATCGAGTGAACCCAACTGAGCAAGCCTTATTAACACTTTCTACCCAACTCAATGCGATTAAGGAAACCCTTCTTTCGTTTATTTAGACAATAGCAAAATCGAACATTCAACATTGTTAATTCATTTTTATATCACAAACCTTAAACCATGGTTAAGTTTCAAGATTTCATACAGTTATAGCTAGAAGAACTAGGGTGTAGAGTTACAACATAGTCCATTGACCCATCCAACACCCATACATGACCCACACAAACGTCTACGGAGCCTCTATTGATACAAAAGACAAATTATGACAACGCCGGCAACAAGGCCCCGGCTATACCTCAAAAGTAGAAGTCTACAACAAAAGATGTACAACTTAACCCCTTGGAGGAAAAAGGGGCTCACCAAGACTTTGAGAGGAGGATACTCGGATGCGCGCGATCGGCACTGTCCGCTATAGAGCCACCTACATTCATTTAAAAATATAGCGCCCCCGGCAAAAAGGATGTTATTACCATGGAATAGTACTAGTATATATAACTAAACACCATCTAGTTAGAAAGAACTTTCATACAAAAATGAGGAAATTACAAGTATCATTCAAAAGCTTAAAACGATCACCACATCATCAAATAAAAGAATCATACAACTTCTACATAATTTTCCATTGCTTTTAGTTTGGGGCATTTCATACTGTTCATCATTGTTCACAATACCACCGCTATCTTGAGCGGAGTCCGATCTCGGCCATATCGGCTAGGTTGTCTCATTTGAGACATATACCTCAATCACAATCTCATTTTCCTTTTTTCGGAATTCCATATTAGCACAATACCACCATGTGTGCGGCATGGCGTCCGATCTCGGCCCGATCGGCTGGGCCGCCTTACCAAAGTGTTGTTCCCTTCTCATTAATCATCTCGTTTCAATCTTTGTTTCACATATATCATTTCATAGACACTTGGGGCCACAAATATCACATCATTTTTGGCACTAGCGCACATTTCACATCATTCCCAATTTCAATGTTAGCTTTGCAATTTAGGCCGCAAAATGGCTTCAAAAACCTGAGCAAACTGCCCGAGTATGCGACAGAAATGCAGTCCGCATACCTGTTCTGCGGTCGCATAATGCACCGCAGAACACCCCCTCGCAAAATTCTAAGGGGATTATGTGATGACTATGCGGCCCGCATATTGATTATGCGATCGCATAGTTAGTCGCATAGTTGACCTCAAAATTACCATCAAACTGTCTGACTCTGCGGCGACTATGCGGTACGCATAGCTATTATGCGACCGCATAATGGACCGCATAAATGCATTTTTCTGGAAAACATTATTTCTTAACTTTTAATGCATAGATCTGTCCAATGGGTCCGAAACACATATTCCTAACTTGTCACTACGAGCTTTCGGGTTTTTGAGTAGAAATTTTCACGGGGCCTTGCAATGTGTCTACACCAGTGGGTGATTCTATTATGGTAGATCGTGTCCATCGTTCCTGTATAGTTGTGATTGGGGGTCTTGAGACTCGGGTAGATTTGTTACTTTTGGATATGGTTGATTTTGATGTCATATTGGGGATGGATTGGTTATCCCCTTATCATGCTATATTGGATTGTCATGCCAACACCGTGACCTTAGCCTTATCGGGTTTACCTCGTCTAGAGTGTAGAGGGACTCCTGGTTATTCTACCCGTAAGGTTATCTCATATATGAAGGCGCAACTTATGGTTGATAAGGGATGTTTGGCCTATCTGGCGTACGTTCGTGATTCTAGTGTCGAGGTTCCTCCTATGGATTCTGTGCCCGTGGTTCGTGATTTTCCCGAGGTATTTCCTTCAGACCTGCCGGGTATGCCACCCGACAAGGATATTGACTTCTGCATTGATTTGGCCCGGGCACTCAGCCCATTTCTATTCCGCTGTATCGTATGGCCCCGCCTGAGTTGAAAGAATTGAAGGAGCAGTTGCAAGACTTGCTTGATATGGGCTTTATTAGGCCTAGTGTCTCGCCTTAGGGTGCACCCGCGTTGTTTGTTGAGAAGAAGGACAGATCGATGAGGATGTGTATAGACTACCGGCAGTTGAACAAGGTCATAATCAAGAACAAGTGTCCATTGCCGAGGATTGATGATTTGTTTGATCAACTTCAGGGTGCCAAGGTATTTTCGAAGATTGAATTGAGATCTGGCTACCATCAGTTGAGGATTAGGGCATCCGATGTCCCCAAGACAGCTTTCCGCACTCGGTACGGGCATTATGAGTTCTTGGTAATGTTATTCGGGTTGACAAATCCCCCAGCAGCTTTCATGGATTTGATGAACCGAGTGCATAGGCCTTATTTGGATTCCTTCGTGATTGTCTTCATTGACGATATTTTGATCTATTCCCGCAACCGGGAGGAGCACGAGCATCATCTCCGAGTCGTTCTTCAGACTCTGAGGGATAGTCAGCTGTATGCTAAGTTTTCGAAGTGCGAGTTTTGGTTGAGTTCAATTGTATTCCTGGGCCACGTTGTATCAACAGAGGGTATTCAGGTAGATCCGAAGAAGATAGAGGCAGTCAAGAACTGGCCTCGACCCGCATCAGCTACAGAGATACGAAGTTTCTTGGGTTTGGCGAGCTACTACCGTCAGTTTGTGGAGGGGTTTTCATCTATTGCAGCCCCAATGACCAGGTTGACCCAAAAGGGTACCCAGTTGAGGTGGTCGGATGAGTGTGAGGCGAGCTTTCAGAAGCTCAAGACAGCTTTGACTACGGCGCCAGTGTTGGTTTTGCCTACAGGTTCAGGGCCATATACAGTGTATTGTGACGCATCTCGTATTGGACTTGGTGTGGTGTTGATGCAGGATGGCAGGGTCATTGCTTATGCTTCGTGATAGTTGAAGATTCACGAGAAGAATTATCCAGTTCATCATTTGGAGCTAGCAGCCATTGTTCACGCGCTGAAGATTTGGAGGCACTATTTGTATGGCGTGTCATGTGAGGTGTTCACGGATCACAAGAGTCTACAACACTTGTTCAAGCAGAAGGAGCTAAATTTGAGGCAGAGGAGGTAGTTGGAGCTGTTGAAAGACTATGATATCACCATCTTATATCATCCGGGAAAGGCCAACGTAGTGGCCAACACATTGAGTAGAAAGTCAGTCAGCATGGGCAGTCTTGCGTATATTTCGGTCAGCGAGAGACCACTTGTTTTGGATGTTCAGGCCTTGGCTATTCAGTTCGTGAGGTTGGATGTTTCTGAGCCCAGCCGCGTGTTAGCTTGTACAGTCGCTCGCTCCTCATTATTTGAGCGTATCAGAGATCGATAGTATGATGATCCTCATTTGTGTGTCCTTAGAGACACCATGCGGCATGGTGGTCCAAGCAGGTTACAGTTGGAGATGATGGAGTCTTGAGGATGCATGGTTGTATTTGTGTGCCTAATGTGGATGGACTCGTGAGTTGATTCTAGAGGGGGCACATTGTTCCCAATATTCTATCCATCCGGGCGCCGCTAAGATGTATCAGGATTTGCGGCAGCATTATTGGTGGAGATGGATGAAGAAGGACATTGTTGCCTATGTAGCACGGTGTTTGAATTGTCGGCAGGTAAAGTACGAGCATCAGAGACCTGGTGGTTTGTTTCAGAAGATTGAGATTCCTGAGTGGAAGTGGGAGCGGATCACTATGGACTGTTGTTGAACTCCCACGGACTCAGAGGAAGTTTGATGCAATATGGGTTATTGTTGATAGGCTGACCAAGTCAGCGCATTTCATTCCCGTGGCAGTTTCCTATTCCTCGGAGCGGTTTGCTGAGAGCTATATCCGGGAGATTGTTTGTCTTTATGGCGTGCCCGTGTCTATCATTTCTGATCGGGGTATGCAGTTTACCTCGCATTTCTTGAGGGCAGTTCAGCGTGAGTTGGGAACTCATGTCGAGTTGAGCACAGCATTTCATCCTCAGGCTGACAGGCAGTCCGAGCGTACTATTCAGATTTTGAAGGATATGCTTCGAGCATGTGTTATTGATATTGGAGGTTCTTGGGATCAGTTCTTGCCATTAGCAGAGTTTGCCTACAACAGCAGCTACCAGTCGAGCATTCAGATGGCCCCCTATGAGGCATTATATGGTAGGTGGTGTCGTTCGCCGGTTGGGTGGTTTGAGCTGGGAGAGGCTCGGTTGTTGGGTACAGATTTAGTTCAGGATGCCTTGGATAAGGTGAAGATCATTCAGGATAGGCTTCGTACAGCTCAGTCCAGGTAGAAGAGTTATGCCGACTGCAAGGTTCGTGATGTGGCATTCATGGTCGGAGAGCGAGTGTTGCTCCGGGTGGCGCCCATGAAGGGCGTGATGAGATTTGGGAAGAAGGGCAAGCTAAGCCCTAGATTCATTGGGCCGTTTGAGATTCTTGTTCGAGTGGGAGAGGTGGCTTACAGACTTGCGTTCCCGCCGAGTTTATCAGCCGTGCATCCAGTATTTCATGTGTCCATGCTTCGGAAGTATCACGACGATCCATCCCACGTGTTGGACTTCAGCACTGTCCAGTTGGACAAGGACTTGACCTATGAGGAGGAGCCGGTAGCTATTCTAGACCAGCAGGTTCGTCGGTTGAGATCAAAGAAGTTCCCTTCAGTTCGTGTTCAGTGGAGAGGTCAGCCTGTCGAGGTAGCTACCTGGGAGTTTGAGTCCGATATGCGAAGCCGATACCCCCATCTTTTCCCCGACTCAGGTACTTCTTTTCTATGTCCGTTCGAGGACGAACGGTTGTTTTAGAGGTGGAGGATGTGATGACCTTAAATGTCATCACTTGATTTACAAGTTAATTCTGTGTTCCGAGGACTTAAAAGCCTCCTTTTATCTCACCTCAATTTGCGTGCGCGGTCTGGCCATATATCCGGAATGCTTTTATGTGAAAATTTGATAAAAATGCTAATTTGGCCTTTAAAATTTAATTTAAGTTGACTTCGGTCAACATTTTAGGTAAATGGACCCGGACCCGTGATTTGACGGTCCCAGAGTATCCGTAGAAAAATATGGGACTTGGGCGTATGCCCGTAAATGAATTCCGAGGTCCCAAGCCCGAGAAATGAATTTTTGAAGAAAATTGTTTAACTGAAATTTTAAGAGTTTTTGGAAACTTAAATGTGTTTGAATTTGATGGTATCGTGCCCGTATTTTGGTCCGGAGCCCGGTACAGGTCTTATATGGTATTTAAGTTGTGCCTGCAAAATTTGGTAAGAAACGGACTTCATATGACATGAATCGGACCCTCGGTTGTGAAATTTGAAACTTAAGAGTTCTTGGGATTTTTCTTTGATTTTGATGCTAATTTCATAGTTATTGATGTTAATTTGATGATTTGATCGCATGAGCAAGTCCGTATGATATTTTTTAGACTTGCGTGCATGTTTGGTTTGGAGCCTCGAGGGCACGGGTGAGTTTTGGATAGGACACGGAGTGAAATTGGACTTAGGTAAACTGTTGTGCGTTACAGGTCTGCAGGCTTTGCAATTGCAAAGCCTGGCTCGCAAATGCGAGCTCGCATTTGCGATGAAACATCGCAATTGCGATGATGGGCTAGGACAGGGAGACCTTCGCATTTGCGAGGCTCATGTCACAAATGCGACCTTAGCAAGCACCGCAATTGCGAACAGTTGTTCGCATTTGCGAAGAAAACAGAGGCAGGCCTTCCTTCGCAATTGCGAAGCTTTGGCCGCAATTGCGAGTTCGCATTTGCGAACATGACATCGCAAATGCGATATCTGCGCCTATGTAAAATCAAACTTAGACGAATGTTTCTTCATTTTTCAAACTCTCTCCAACCCTAAGCTCTCTTGGGCAATTTTCCAAAGAAAAGTTATTCTCCAAATCAATTGTAAGTCATTTCTAACTCGTTTTCTTCAATCCATAACATCTTTTCACATGATTTCAATTCAAAATCAAGGGTTTTCATGGGGAAAATTGGGTGTTTTGGGTAGAACTTAGGATTTTCAAATTTTGGGGATTTGGACCTTGATTTGAGGTCCAATTTCAAAACAAATTATATATTTGGGTTCGTGGGTGAATGGGTAATCGGGTTTTGATTCGAACTTCGAGTTTTGACCATGTGGGCTCGGGGTCGATTTTTGACTTTTTGGGGAAATAATTAGAAAACCTATTTTCATGCATTTGAATTGATTCATTTAGCATTTATTGATATCGTTAAGTATATTGTGGCTAGATGCAAGCGAATTGGTGGTGGAATCGAGAGGTAAAGCGGTAGTAGAGGCTTGTTTGTGTTCGTGGCATTGAGGTAAGTGTTTGGTCTAACCTTAGCTTGAGGGAATAGGAGTCGTGGTCTTATTTGCTATGTGTTAATTGATGAGTATGACGTATAGGTGTGGTGACGAGTAGCTATATGTTGGTGTCAAGCATGCCCGTAAGTCTTATACTATGAATGTTGTGACTCTGTTATGTATTATACATGCTTAATATGATGTTATTAATGTTGAACTAGGCTTATGGAAGTATTCTTGGTAATTGGGCATTGTAGAGCATTGGCTCCAGTTGAGGTTTCATTTGTGAAGTCAATTGTTGGTATAGGTTTCGTTATAGCTGATTTCCTTGCCGGGACGTACTTAATTCTTACTGTTAGTTCCCTCGCCGGAATGTGATTATTTTTGTTGTTGGTTCCCTTGCCGTGATATTGTTATTTCCTTATTGTTCCCTTGCCGAGATTCTTTTGTGATTAGTGTTGATTTGTATATTTTGATCGGGTTGCACGCTGCAACAATATTATATGGGATCGGGTTGCACGCCACAACAAGGAGTAATAAGGGAGGATAGGAGGGGTCGGGTTGCACGCCGCAACAGTGATATATGATTTGGATCAGGTTGCACGCCGCAATAGTGATATATGACTAGGATCGGGTTGCGCGCCGCAACAATAAAGAATAAAAGTGGTTATAGATTCATTACTGATTCCTTATTCTGGCTGGCGTGAAATTTAAGATGTTCTTTATGCTGTCTGCGATTATGTTGGTACTCGATATTCCCCACAGCATGCTCCCCCTCCCCGTCTTTAATTTCTAGTTTCTGTCGTCATTATTTGTTGTATATGATATAACCGCACAAGTTTATTTGGTAGTTTTGTCCTAGCCTCGTCACTACTTCGCCGAGGTTAGGCTAGACACTTACCAGCACATGGGGTCGGTTGTGCTGATACTACACTCTATACTGTGTGCAGATCCCGGTGCTGTAGCTTTTAGACCACAGTGAGGTTGCTGCCTTCAGTCCTGTGGCGGAGACCCGAGGTACTCTTGCGGCGTCCGCAGGCCTTGGCGTCTTCTTCTATCTTTCCATTCTGTTTCTTTTATGTATTTCAGAGACAACTTTGTATTTTTCTTTCCGACCACTGTTTATAGTATTCGTAGATAGTCCGTGACATTGTGACACCAAATTCTGGGTAGAGTTGTATGTTGGATTCTGCACTAGTATATGTCTAAACTGTTAGTTCTCGTCTTCCGCATTTCTGTTTATTATAATTATTTCCCTGTTGATCACTTATTATATTGAACTGTTAAAAAGGCTAAGCAAAAATGTTAATGAATCTATAATACTCGGCTTGCCTAGCTTTCATTAGTAGGCGCCATCACGACTCCCGAGGGTAGGAATCCGGGTCGTGACATTTTACTCCAGATTTTTAAAATCCCCCAAATCTCTCTCTTCTTCTCCGATAAATACACTGTTATGGTTTCTTCTTAATCTTTTTCTCAACTATATCTCTATATTAAGAGACGACTCCACGTGTGTATCCCTCATTGTATCCCGTGTATATTTTTATGTGCATCAGTGATATCTCATGTATATTATGTGTATTTGTGTTTATCCAGGAAAAATAGTGTTATATACACGATATACAATATAATATACACAGACTGTATCTGCGTATGTCACACCTCCTTTTTACCCACCCAAAGGGTAGTATAGGGGAGTTTTTCCAATTTAAGTGACATTATTCGAAATGGGATTATTTATTCATTTTTCGTTCAGAGTCTCCACTCGGGATGGTTTGTTTTCTGGTGTCCTAAGTCACCGGTTTATTTTAAAATCCCAAATCGAGGAAAATTCGACTTTCCTTTTGAAGTCTGCGAACCAGAAATTCTGAATAAGGAATTCTGTTAACCCGAGGGAAGGTATTAGGCACCGCCGGATCCGTGGTTCTAGCACGGTCGCTTAAACTATCATAATTGGCCTATTATCTGATTTTAATATATGTTTTAGCCTATAGTACATTTTAACTTATTAAACCGCTTTTTAATTATTTTAGGGAAGATTCAACGTTATCTAAAACACGTCTTTGAACCACGCCACATGAAATGCCCCCGCGGTCCGCGATACGTTTTATTTAGCGTTGTTGAGATTTGGATTTGGGTCACATGAAATGCACACCTGAGTTTAGGAAAGTAAATTTTTTTTAAAATAGCGCGCCTAAAGCAACTACGCACTTTCAACTTTACGAGGGCCATAGAAAATTCAACGAAGTGGCACGCCTCGATTGCTAAGGATTAAAATTAATTAAGCGAGGGCCATGCATTTTGAGATTTTATTTGGCACGGCGCACCTCGATTTCAGTTTTAAAGGGAAGCTCAAACTAAGCTTTGGAGGGCCATAAGCTATTTGTGTTATCTAATATGACTCACCTCCACTAATTTTAAGAAGCTAGTTAAGTAATTAATGAGGATTGAAACATTCTAATTATTTTAACTAAAGGTTTGACCTTACTTTTTAACCAACAGGTATCGTACTAAGAGACCAATTATCTAAAAGGAAATTGCAAAGCTGAAAAAACAGGCCCAAGTAGCAGAAAGGGTAAACAATCTATTAACAAATGCCCTCAGGCTTGGGCCCCAACTGAGCCCAAATTGGTGAAACAATAAGCACCTCACGGGGGTGTGTAATTGAATCTGAATTCGACTATTCTTCAGCTTGGGCCAGCGTTGGGCCCAGTTCTTATGATCCAAATGATTCATACCCAAATCAAATAATGCAAATCAAACTGATGCTAACATGGAACATGAGATCGACTTGACAAACTTAAATATGATTTTAAAACATTTAACACAAATTAACTAAGCTAAATTTCTAATTTTATCTTTCATGCATTTTGGGGTCAAATCTGCTACCAGAGTAATCCAGCAGCCGAACGAATGAGCTACTGGGCTCAAGAAACAAGCCCAAATAGCAATAGCAGGCCATCTTCCCTTGTAAATGACCTCAGAATCCAAGGCTCAATGAGCCCAAACCCTGTAAAGAACAGGGTTGAGGATTCCAGAATTCAACATCGAGTCCATGCTAAAGCAAAACGACCCCTTACACTCAAACACAAACTGATAAATCTCATCACTATCCAATAACTAGTACACCAAGAAACTTTGAATACTACTAAGAATACATACTCGACTTCATACAAATAAGCATTCATGCTTGGATTCAAACTTGAGCTAAACTTACAAACACAACATGAAACTTCAAACCAACTAACTCTTTCTCAATACCAAATGGTAACAAAATCAAGAGAATTAATCAGCACCCAAACTCCTAAAGAGCACATATTCATTTATATAGCATACTAAAGTGATGAGACAACTAAAATAACATGTATGATTCAGGAATTGTTACAGAACGCTAAAGAAATAAAAAGAAAGCAAGTGGAATGGAATTCAAATGCGACTCGTATTCAGTCAGGCTCCAACTCGAAATACATCACTTGTTGACAATGATTTGGAAAAATACCTTAATATAAAAGGGAAGCAAAAAGAGGTGAGGATTCAGTAAACAACAAGCAGCAGAACAGAACCCCAGGTTCAGCAGTAAAACAGTAAAAATAGCTCAAGAACAGTTGATGAAACAGTGGAAGAGCAACAAATCACAACCCAGCTTCAAACCAAAACTTAAACCATTTCTCAAACCAGAAGTGTAACTATGGAAATTTTCAAGAGTTTTAGCTAATAAAAGAGAAATCAAAAATCCAAAACAAGCAGAATTTTGGTAGTTTCAACAATGGAATGCAGGACTTCAGAAGTTTTCTCAAAGAACTCAGTCGTCTCAGCTTTTTCAGGAATTTTTTGTCTCTCCAAATCTAACTTGCTAGTGAAGTAAGAGTGCCTTTATAGGCAAGGTTTTAGGGCTGCAGATATGAACTATGTTTTGTACCTAAAACCTTTTCAAATTTTCGTTTTTGCTTAGGTACCCTCTGTGTAAAAAATCAGTTTTCACTTAAGTCCCAATGACAGCTTCTAGGAAGCTTCCGTCAATCAGTTACACACATATTCCCTATTTGCAATTCCTAGATTACCCTTTAGGAGACCTGTTTTTCCTCTTAAAACCAACAGTCATGGGTCAAACTTGAACCAAGGTCCAAGTTCAAAAGCTGGGTTTGCCAACCCGATTGAATCCCTTCTGGGCTTCTGATTTCAAAACCTAATTCGGGCCCTAATCAACAATCAAAATTTAATGGGCTAAACAAAATTTTTCAGAAGAAAAACCAGTAATCCTTTAATATGAAACCAAAACTAAAAAAACGGGCCATGAACTAATTAATCCTAATGAGAAAATCAAAACACATAAACTAAACTTTTATTAAACTAATCATGCAAGCAGAACAATAATTAAAAAATGAACATATGACCAAGAAGAGAAGAGGAGACGGAGAAGAGATTAAAAATGAACTTAAACAAAAAAGAATAAAAGAAAAATGCAAGAAAAGGGTAAGAAACTGAGAATACCTAACACTGGACGGATAAAATCTTGAACTAATCTTCAATTTTTGGCCGAAATAGGCCTTAATCGTGTGTTCTCGACTGAAAACACACGAATAAGGTCAACTTCGACCTCAAATCTTCATCAAACTGGCTGATTCGGGATTTTGGGGTTTTAGGGCTCAAGCTTTAGTTTAAGATTCGACAAGTTCTGTGAGGATTCGAGGGAAACCAGTTGTAGATTAGGGGAGAGGGAGCCATGGGAATTCTGGGGTGTTAATTTGGGGTGGTTTGGAGGTGGCGCCGCCAGCCTGGGGTGGTGGTGATTTAGGGCGGCGGATCCCTAGGGTTACTAGTCTCTGAGGGAGATGAAGAGTGAGAGAGACGGGTTTGGGGGGTAGGCGGATTCAGACCGTTTTATATGAATGGGAGTTCAGTTCCGGACCGTTTGATCAAATGAGATCAACGGTCCAGATCACGGGCTATTAAAACGGGGTCGTTTGGTTTATTGGCGGGGCAGACCGGTTTTGGAACGGGTTTTGGGCTTGATCAGACGGGTTTGAACGGGTACAAAGGGTGTAATTGAATTGGGCTTGGGATTTTTAATGAAATTAGCCCAAAATCTAATTCTTTTCACTTCTTTTCTTTTCTTTTATTTTCAAATTCTTTTTAAATCTAATTAATTCCTAAATCAAATTATCTTACCATATTAAATTAATTAACTCTAACTAATAATTACCACAATTAATTAAATACCAAATTAAAGGGAAACTAACAAAATTCAAAGCTAAAAATTAAACAATGCCAAATAAATCATTTTTTTGTGATTTTTCATTTTTTGTAAAACATTAATTTACTAATTAATCTAAAAAAAAATATAAAATTAAATCCTAAATGCAAAATGCAACATATTTTTTTGTATTCTTTTAAGAATTAAATATGCATCCAAAATGCAAACAATCAGAAATTCATAATTCCTAAAATAACAAACAATTAAAAGGAAAAAATCTAATTTTGGAATTCTATAGGAGTAATTCAGGTGAGGAAAAAATCACGTGCTCACAGTGTATCCATGAACATTCGTGTGTAATGAAAATTTGTGTTATATACGTAATATACAATGTGATATACATAGGCGTCCATAAACATTTCTGTAAATACACGATATACAACATGATATACATAGATGTCCATACATGTGTGTGATACGCTGATGTACACGATATGCAACGTGATATACACATGTCGCCGTTCGATATTTAGGTCTGGTTTTTTTCCTGAAACCAGTCTAAATCACTTCTAATCTTCCTCAAATTTTGTATGTAACCCCGTCTAGGTATTTTCAACCAATTTCAATCACATTTACTTGTTCAATCCAACAACAAAAAAAAAACAAAGTTGAACTCTATTGTTTCCTATTTTTCTCTTACTTTTTGCTTCTGATTTTCTCTCATACGAGATCAACCTTTCCTATTCTTCCCACTAACTTTTTTTTTTTGCATAATTTGCAATAATTTTGTTAACCATGAGAGAGAAAGAGGAGAGATAGAAGAAGAAATATAAAGGGAGAAAGAGAAAGAGGGAAAAAAAAAGATACGTAGTTATAGAGAGATAGGGGGAGGGGGGTTATAAATAGAAATTAAATAGGAAGTAGGTTCTTTTAAATTTGGCTATACAATGCCAAAGTTTTTGGGCTCTACTGCCAAACTAATTTAAGGCCAAAAAAATACCAATTATATTAATGCATTGTTATATAGTGTCAATTCTCCGATAATAAAAGGTCAGCTTTAAGTGGCATAGGAGTAGAGTAGTTGGTACTAAATTAGAGGTGGAGTCAGAATTTCAATTTTATGGGTTCTGTGTTTTAGAATGTCGACTTTATGTATTAATAGTTGGGTTCTAAATCCAATATTTATATGTATTTAATAAATTTCTATATACGAATATTATGTTTGAGCAAAAGCTAATGGTATCAGTCGAACCCGTTTCTGGAATGATCATATTAAAGGTGAAAGGTTCAAGTAAGAGTTGGAGCTACTACTCTCAAGAAATGCTACTTCTATAAACGGAATAACTTTATCTCAACCTACATTACAAAAATTTCACAACTCCATTGTTTTCCTTTTAATTTTTCAAGATGTTATAAAATTGATTGAATATCATCAATTTTAACAGATCGGATCTCTATAACTTCTGCTATTTTATGGAGACAATGTTGGGTTTTGGATGTATTTAATTAATATATTAAATACTTAAAAGAGGGTGAATGGGAAATGGAGGGAAATGAAATTTTTGAGTGAAATTTTAAGTTCCCCCCCTACCCCCCCCCCCCCCGGCAAAGGGCATTGTCCCATATTGGAAGAGGAAGAGGTTTTTTATGGGTATATAAGCAATTGCTCTTCTTCTAGCTCATAAAGAGTTGAGAAGAAGGCAAGCCTCGCGCCGTCGTCGTCGTCGCTTGCTCGGCTCGGCTTCGGCTACGGCTACGGCTTCGGCTACGGCTACGGCTACGGCTACTACCCTCTTCAATTTTTCCTCTTTATTTTCCCTCTTTATTGTTGAGTAAATGGCCATTTATGTAATGGCATTTATGCTGTGGGCGTTTTGCATAAACAGCCATTCTGAAGAGTTGCACCTCTTCAGATTTCAACCCAACTTTGGCTATAAATACAACACTATTCTGCTCAGAATTTCACTACGATTTTTTGAGTTTCTTCTCCTTCTCCTGCATACTTTTAGCATCAAACAAAGCAAAAAGTAAGTGTGATTTGCTACCGAACTTTGTGTTCACTGAAACGCTGGGGTTTGAAGTACCACTACTCCAGTGTGTAATTCGTTCTACCTGGGAGGAAATAATCCATAACCTTGGGTACTAGGAGGGGATTAAATTCCTTAAGGAAACACTGTGAATTCAGTGGGCACGAATTGGTTTTATGTCATTTCTGTTTATGTTCATTTCTATCTATATTCATTTATATTTCCAGAATTATTTTACAAATACAGTCTACTAACAAGCTTAAGGAATTTAATATATTTTCTGTATTTGTACTTACTGTTTCTGGAAAAGTAAAACCTTTGTGGTTTTGTACTCTATTAAAATCTACGTGATTTTAACGTTTGTGTCATTCTTTTACATAAATGACTAATGAGAATGAGAACCAAGTTGTTCCAATGGTGACTGCCAATGCCTCAACAAGCCGAACGACACCGGCAGCATTGGCACCGGCGGAGAAACCCGGAAAATTTTCCGGGATTGATTTCAAGCGTTGGCAGCAAAAGATGTTCTTCTATTTGACTACTCTAAGTCTCCAGAAGTTCATTATGGAAGATGTTCCTGTACTATCCGATGAAACTCCAGAAACTGAACGCTTTCTCGTGATTGAGGCGTGGAAGCATTCAGATTGTTTGTGCAAGAATTATATTCTAAGCGGGCTGGAGGATGCTTTGTATAACGTCTACAGTGGCGTGGAAACGTCAAAGGAACTGTGGACTGCGCTTGAAAAGAAATACAAAACCGAAGATGCCGGGTTGAAAAAGTTTGTTGCTGCAAAGTTTTTGGACTACAAAATGGTAGATAGCAAGTCTGTTATTACCATTGCAAGTGATTATTCACGATCTCCTTGCTGAAGGTATAAATCAAATTAATATTGATGTTGAAAGTAATAATCTTAGTATTTTTACTAACAGAAATTTCGTTGAAGGTCTTGTCATCAATGAAGCATTTCAAGTAGCTGCAATGATTGAGAAGTTGCCTCCTTTGTGGAAGGACTTCAAAAACTACTTGAAACACAAACGCAAGGAGATGTCCCTTGAAGATCTCATTGTTCGGTGGAGAATTGAAGAGGACAACAAAGCTGCTGAAAAGAGAGGTCGTGGAAACTCAACAATAATGGGAGCAAATATTGTTGAAGAGAACAAAAAGAGGAAGAAGGCTTCTGGACCGAAATACAACCCAAGCAAGAAGCGGTTCAGTGGAAACTGCTACAATTGTGGAAAAACTAGACACAAATCTACGGAGTGTCGTGCTCCGAAGAAAGACAAGAAGAAAGGTCAAGCAAACATGGTTGAAAAGCATGATGATGTTGATGATTTATGTGCCATGCTTTCCGAATGCAACTTGGTGGGCAATCCTAAAGAGTGGTGGATTGATTCTGGAGCAACTCGCCATGTTTGTGCTGTTAGAGAAGCTTTTGCTTCTTATGCTCCTGTTGGACCCGATGAGACGATTTCTATGGGAAATGCTTTAAAGGCGAAGATTGAAGGATGTGGGAAGATATTTCTCAAAATGACTTCCGGCAAAGTGGTGACTTTGAACAACGTCCTTCATGTTCCCGAGATTAGGAAGAATTTAGTCTCTACTGGACTTCTTGTTAAGAATGGTTTTAAATGTGTTTTTGTTTCCGATAAGGTTGTAATAAGTAAGAATGAAATGTTTGTAGGAAAAGGTTACCTCACTGAGGGCCTTTTCAAGCTGAATGTAATGGTTGTTGAAAATTATAATAAAATTTCAGCTTCGTCTTACTTACTTGAGTCAAATGAATTATGGCATATACGTTTGGGTCATGTCAATTATAAAACCTTACGGAAAATGATTAATTTGGAAGTATTGCCCAAGTTTGAATGTGACAAATCAAAATGTCAAGTATGTGTGGAATCTAAGTATGTTAAACATCCTTATAAGTCGGTTGAAAGGAATTCAAATCCTTTAGACTTAATTCACACAGATATTTGTGACATGAAGTCAATACCATCTCGCGGTGGAAAAAAGTATTTCATAACTTTTATTGACGATAGTACTCGATATTGCTATGTTTACTTACTTAATAGTAAAGATGAAGCAATAGACGCATTCAAGCAATACAAAAATGAAGTTGAAACGCAACTTAATAAGAAAATCAAAATGATAAGAAGTGATAGGGGTGGTGAATATGAATCTCCTTTTGAACAAATATGTTTAGAATATGGAATTATTCATCAAACAACGGCTCCTTACACGCCCCAATCCAATGGGATTGCAGAAAGAAAGAATCGTTCATTAAAGGAGATGATGAACGCATTATTGATAAGTTCTGGTTTGCCACAGAACTTGTGGGGGGAAGCCATTCTTACGGCTAGCCGAATACTAAATCGAGTACCCCATAGCAAAACACAATCCATTCCATATGAAAAATGGAAAGGAAGGAAGCCCAACTTGAATTATTTTAAAGTGTGGGGGTGTTTGGCAAAAGTGCAAGTTCCTAAACCCAAAAGGGTAAAAATAGGACCTAAAACCGTTGATTGTGTTTTCATAGGATATGCGACTAATAGTAAAGCATATCGATTTCTGGTTCATAAATCAGAAAATCCCGACATTCATAATAATATGGTTATAGAATCAGATAATGCTGAGTTCTTTGAAAATATATATATCTGTATAAAAAAGGATGTGAGTCGATTGGTGAAGGATCTAAACGACCTCGGGAAGAAACAAAAGAAAGTACACTTAACCAGGAGGATCCAAGACGTAGTAAACGTCAAAGAACGTCTACTTCTTTTGGACCAGATTTTGTGACTTTCTTATTGGAAAATGAGCCTCAAACATTTAAAGAAGCTATGTCTTCTTCGGAATCATTGTTATGGAAAGAGGCAGTCAATAGTGAAACAGAATCCATACTGAACAACCATACATGGGAATTGGTTGATCTTCCCCCGGGAAATAAACCGTTGGGTTCTAAATGGATCTTTAAGAGGAAAATAAAAGATGATGGTACTATTGACAAGTATAAGGCAAGACTTGTGGTCAAAGGGTATAGACAACGAGAAGGTCTTGACTATTTTGATACATACTCTCCAGTTACAAGAATTACGTCCATACGAACGTTAGTAGCGTTAGCTGCAGTTTATGGTCTTGAAATTCATCAAATGGATGTTAAGACGACCTTCTTAAATGGAGAGTTGGAGGAAGAAATCTACATGGAACAACCTGAAGGGTTTGTGGTTCCAGGTAAAGAAAAGAAGGTCTGTAGACTTGTTAAGTCCCTTTACGGATTAAAACAAGCACCCAAACAATGGCATGCTGAATTTGACCAAACAATGTTGTCAAATGAATTTAAGATAAATGAATGTGATAAATGTGTGTACATTAAAAATGTTCCAAATGGCATAGTCATTGTTTGCTTATATGTGGATGATATGCTCATAATGAGTAATGACATTGCCAACATAAATGCTACTAAGCGTATGCTAACTAGCAAGTTTGATATGAAAGACTTGGGAGTTGCTGATTTAATTCTGGGAATTAAGATCCGTAAGACTTCTCAAGGTCTAGCATTGTCACAATCTCATTATATTAAGACAGTACTTGAAAATTCAAGCACTTGGGCTTTAAAGTGCAAAGACTCCAATTGATGTGAATCTTGCATTAGCAAAGAACAAAGGCCAGAGCATATCACAATTGGATTATGCTCGTGTGTTGGGTTGCTTAATGTACATCATGAATTGTACACGACCAGATATAGCTTGTGCTATAAGTAAATTGAGTCGATATACGAGCAATCTAGGCCAATCTCATTGGATGGCCATGAAACGAGTTTTGGGGTATTTAGTACATACCCAGGACTTTGCTTTGCACTACAATAAATATCCTGCGGTCATTGAGGGATACTGTGATGCAAATTGGATCACCGGATCAACTGATTCCAAGTCCACAAGTGGATATGTATTCACTATTGGTGGAGGAGCGGTATCTTGGAAGTCATCCAAACAAACTTGTATTGCCCACTCTACAATGGAGGCTGAGTTTATAGCCTTGGATAAAGCCGGTGAAGAAGCTGAATGGCTCCGGAATTTCTTGGAAGATATTCCATTTTGGCCCAAACCGTTGGCACCAATATGCATACATTGTGATAGTCAAGCGGCAATTGGAAGGGCTGGGAGCGTTATGTATAACGGTAAGTCTCGCCATGTACGACGAAGACATAAAACCGTTAGACAATTGCTCTCTAGAGGAATTATCACGATTGACTATGTAAAGTCAAGTGATAATGTGTCGGATCCACTTACAAAAGGCCAAACTAGAGAGGTAGTTGAGAAGTCATCAAGGGGAATAGGACTGTGGCCGAGAACAAGTCATAGTGGCGGTAACTCTACCTAGAAGACTGGAGATCCCAAGATCTAGGTTCAAGGAGATCAAACAAAGTCATTTATGACGGTTCAACATTGTCAACTAAACTTTTGGTCCATTCTCGTGATGAGACAATGTTCAGTACCAGGGATAAAGCATTAAGGTTTTTTAATGATTTCTAAATTTGATACGGGGTATATCAAATAGTGTATCTACGGGATGACACGTTTAGGAATCACCTATGTAAGTGTGAGTGTTAGCCGCTTCAAGGAGTACATTGTAAGGCCAGTTCTCTACGCACTTATGAAACCAGGCGGTGTTCATGGCTGAAACGAACACAACAATGAGAACCAAAGACGGTTAAGGGTTGGTTGTGTGACTTGTGGTTGTCTAGGTATACACTAAAGTTCGACGGTTCAAAGATATCAAATCTACCGATTGATCGAGTATATCCTACATAAGTTCACTATGGAAAGTTTAAAGGGAAACCTACTTATGCAGATGCAATTAATCCTTACTTGCGAATCACACAGTTTTTCATGCATACTTCCGTGATATAGCCATTCCCCATTCATGTGGGGGATTGTTGGGTTTTGGATGTATTTAATTAATATATTAAATACTTAAAAGAGGGTGAATGGGAAATGGAGGAAATGAAATTTTTGAGTGAAATTTTAAGTTCCCCCCTTGGGAAATCGGCATTGTCCCATATTGGAAGAGGAAGAGGTTTTTTATGGGTATATAAGCAATTGCTCTTCATCTAGCTCTTAAAGAGTTGAGAAGAAGGCAACCCTCGCGCCGTCGTCGTCGTCGCTCGCTCGGCTCGGCTTCGGCTACGGCTTCGGCTTCGGCTTCGGCTTCGGCTTCGGATTTCGGATTTCGGATTTCGGATTTGGATTTGGTCAAATGATCGATTGATTGATTAACTTTTTGGACCAAATTTATTTGTTAATAGTAAAATATTAACAAAAATGTTATTAAATATTTGTTTAATAACAGAATATTAATATTAAATATTAAATCCAATCCGTTTTTCTGTTTTGGTAACAGAAAAGTAACTACCCTCTTCAATTTTCCCTCTTTATTGTTGAGTAAATAGCCATTTATGTAATGGCATTTATGCTGTGGGCATTTTGCATAAACAGCCATTCTGAAGAGTTGCACCTCTTCAGATTTCAGCCCAACTTTGGCTATAAATACAACACTATTCTGCTCAGAATTTCACTAAGATTTTCTAAGTTTCTTCTCCTTCTTCTGCATACTTTTAGCATCAAACAAAGCAAAAAGTAAGTGTGATTTGCTACCGAACTTTGTGTTCGCTGAAATGCTGGGTTTGAAGTACCACTACACCAGTGTGTAATTCGTTCTATCCTGGGAGGAAATAATCCATAACCTTGGGTACTAGGAGGGGATTAAATTCCTTAAGGAAACACTGTGAATTCAGTGGGCTCAAATTGATTTTATGTCATTTCTGTTATGTTCATTTCTGTTTATATTCATTTATATTTCCAGAATTATTTTACAAATACAGTCTACTAACAGACAATATATCCCTATTAATGAAAAAAGGAAAAAATGAGGCGTTTCTCAAAGTAAAATGCACAACATTATTTTGTCGTCGGGGTTGGTGGGAATAGAATTGCTATATAGGGAAAGACTTCAACAGTGTTAGACTATTTTCTTTCCATCTCCTATTTTTTCCCAACATTGTGTTTATATTAAAAAAATATTTAATATATATAAATAATTAATTTCGAATCGAATAAACAAAAGAGTTGTAGGTATAAAATTCATAAACTTAAAATCTTTCTGCTCATATCCTTTACTTATTGACAAAAAGAACACAAAGGAAGAGGAAAAAACATAAGTGATAATATTTAAGAAAAAATTTCAGATACCTAGCAGGAATAGGTATTTTACAGAACAGGCAGCTAAATAATTATATTCTTCGCAGCAAGCTATAAATATGGGCCTAGAATTATGTTTCAAAAAAGAGACTTTTTTCTTCCTATACCATATATGAAACCTTATTACCAAAAATGTGCATAGTTTCATATTTACCCGCCATGTTCACAGTTATTCTATAAAATATATACCATTCATTAAATACCAATTATTAGGAGCTGATTCCTTCCTAATTAGGCGCGCTACAAATCTGGAACTAAATATTCTTCCAGATATTCCTATTTAGGCGCGCTACAATTATGGAAGTAAATATTCTTCCAGATATTTTCTACCATTGACAGCCATTAAAAAGCTTGAAAGCTTTGAATTCAAATTTGGGTTTTCAAAATTCATTATTGTTTGGA
>NW_017670750.1:272834-336882 GCF_001879085.1 Nicotiana attenuata
TTTGGAGTTTATATCTCAATTTTGAGGGGTTTTGGTGAAGATTAGACTTGGTTTTGACTGAATTTCAGATTGAAACTCGAAGAAGAAGAAGAAGAAGAAGAAGAAGAAGAAGAAGAAGAAGAAGAAGAAGAAGAAGATGACATATTGCAGAAATTGTAGATAAATTGTAGATTATTTGTATTCTGATTGTAGATGCTTTATTTTCTGTTTTCACAAATAAAAAACGGCTAAAACTTCTACAAATCTTCTGAAAAAATGCAATTACGTCAAAAATCCTAGTTATGCTACAATTGAATGGGAATTGGGATATTAAAAATTCAATGTACCCAGTTTGTAGATATTTTGTAGATAAATTGTAGATTATTTGTATTCTAATTGTAGATGCTTTGTTTTCTGTTTTCACAAATCAAAAACGACTAAAACTTCTACAAATCTTCTGCAAAAAACACAATTATGTCGAAAATCCCAATTAAACTACAATCGAACGGGAATTGGGATATTAAAATCAATATACCCAGTTTGTAGATATTTTGTAGATGAATTGTAGATTATTTGTATTCTGATTGTAGATGCATTATTTTCAATTATAAATGCATTTTTACATTCCTATGCCACATAGGAATTTTTACATTCTTCAATTGTTGTCAAGAAGATTTAGTTGATATACTAATGTTGTGGTTCTTTTACTTTATGGCTTTAGACTAAAAGATAAACTGATAATTAATAATCCATAGTTCAACTTGTAGTCCCCAATATCTATTATGGAGAAATCAAAATTTTCTATATGGTTGTATCTTTTGAAATACTGCTAATCAAATGAAATTCACCACATGATTCGTTTTGAAACTACCTGATATATTTTCATGTTATTACGGCAGAATTTGTTGAATGCAAAGCCTGGTCGGCAAATGTGAAGTCTGGCTCGCAAATGCGAGCTCGCAAATGCAAGCTCGCAAATGTGAACTATGGCCTGGGTTGCCTTGGTTGCAAATGCGATGTATTTATCGCAATTGTGATATCGCAAATGCGACAGCAGCATCGCAATTTGCGAAGGGTACAGTAATCCTCAGGGTTTGCAAATGCGAACTGCTGTTCGCAAATGTGAATAAAGTAGATTTCTGAAGGGTTCGCATGCAATTACGACATCTGCAACCTGCAAAATCATAACTTAGACGCATTTTCAACCATTTTTCAAACCCTTTCAAAACCTTAACACTCTTGGCAATTTTTCAAAGGCAAATACTCTTCCAAATCGATTGTAAGTCGTTTCTAACTCGTTTTTATTAATCTTTAACATCTTTTCTCATGATTTCAACTCAAAATCAAAGGTTTTCATGGGGCAAATTGGGTGTTTTGG
Organism: Nicotiana attenuata; assembly: GCF_001879085.1. Lineage (NCBI taxonomy): Eukaryota > Viridiplantae > Streptophyta > Magnoliopsida > Solanales > Solanaceae > Nicotiana > Nicotiana attenuata. The sequence continues at coordinate 274,192 of NW_017670750.1, forward strand.
GTAGAACTTAGGTTTTTAAAATTTTGGGGATTTGGACCTCGATTTGAGGTTCGATTTCAAAATAAATTATATATTTGAGTTCGTAGTGAATGGGTAATCAGGTTTTGGTTCGAACCTCAGGTTTTGACCATGTGGGCCTGAGGTCGGTTTTTAACTTTTTGGGAAAAACTTTAGAAAATCTATTCTCATGCATTAGAATTGATTCGTTTAGCATTTATTGATATAGTTAAGTAACTTGTGGCTAGATACGAGCGAATTGGTGGTGGAATCAAGAGGTAAAGCAGTAGTTGAGGCTTGAATTGTGTTCGTGGCATCGAGGTAAGTGTTCGGTCTAACCCTAGCTTGAGGGATTAGGAGTGTTGTCTTATTTGCTATGTGTTAATTGTGGAGTACGACGTATAGACATGGTGACGAGTTTCTATACATCAGTGTCAAGCATGCCCGTGAGTCTTTTATTGTAAATTGTTGTGACTCCGTCGAGGTTTATTCTTGCTTAATATGATGGTTATAATTATTGTTCCCTTACTGGGATGTTGTTGTTATATTGTGGTTCCCTTGCCGGGATGTTGTTGTTATATTACGGTTCCCTTGCCGGGATATTGTTGTTATATTATTGTTCCCTTTTCGGGATGTTGTTGTTGTATTGTTGTTCCTTTGCTGGGATGTTGTTGTTATATTATTGTTCCCTCGCCAGAATTCTTTTTATGATTGGTGTTGATACATGAAATGGGAGCGGGTTGCACGCCTGCAACGAGATATATGAAATTGGAGAGGGTTACACGCCTGCAACGGTAATATATGAAATGGGAGCGGGTTGCACGCCTGCAACGAGATATATGAAATGGGATCGGGTTACACGCCTGCAACAAGATATATGAAATGGGATCGGGTTGCACGCCTGTAACAAGATATATGAAATGGGATCGGGTTACACGCCTGCAACGAGATATATGAAATGGGATCGGGTTGCACGCCTGCAACAAAATACATGAAATGGGATCGAGTTGCACACCTGCAATAAGATATGTGAAATGGGATCGGGTTGCACGCCTGCAACAAGTTATTTGAAATGGGATCGGGTTGCACGCCTGCAACAAGAAAGAGATGAAAGCGAATACTGTGTTTATTTCTCTTATCCTTGTTAGCAATTGAATTTTGGTTTCCTTACATTTCTCTCTGGTATTCTGTTGTTATCTGATACTCCCCGCAGCATGCTTTTCCCCTCCCCTCTTTAACTGTAAATATCTACCTTTGTTTCCGCTATATATGATTTAACTGCACAGGTTTATTTGGTAGTCTGGTCCTAGCCTTATCACTACTTCTCCGAGGTTAGGCTAGGCACTTACCAACACATGGGGTCGGTTGTGCTGATACTACACTCTGCACTGTGTGCAGATACTGATACCGGAGCTTTTGGACCGTAGTGAGGGTATTGTCTTCAGTCTATTCGGGCGACCCGAGGTAGTCCTGCAGGCGTCCGCAGGCCTTGGCGTCTCCTACTATCTTTCTCTACTGTTTCTTCTATGTATTTCTAAACAGTTTGTATTTATTTTTCGGACCTTTATTTGTAGTACTGTTAGACAGTCTGTGAAATTGTGACACCAGTTCTGGGTAGTCTATGTTTAAGGAATTGTATTGGTGATATTTTAAGGGTTATAATTTGTTCTTCCGCTTGTTTAATTCCGCTGATTATATAATGTTGATTCATAACTATTAATGAATTAAAAAATGAGAAAAAGGTAAATATTTGAAATAATTGGCTTGCCTAGCTTTCACTAGTAGGCGCCATCACGACTCCCGAGGGTGGGAAATCCGGATCGTGATAAGTTGGTATTAGAGCTCTAGGTTACTTAGGTCTCAAAATTCACGGACAACTTAGTAGAGTCAGAGGGATCGGTACGGAGACATTTGTATTTATCACAGAGGCTACAGAGTTAGGAAAAACTTCACATCCATTCTTTCCTGTCGTGCGACTTGAATTCTCAATACTAGTTGAACTTCTACTCTTGTTCCTTTGCGAATGGCGAGGTCACGTACTGCTTCTTCAGCCGAGCAGCAGCACAGACCAGTGTTAGATCAGCTACATCTTCGGAGGCTTTGTGGAGGTTGGATGGGTTTCACCAAGCTCTTCACTACTACTATTGGCGGTACATCTTCTGAGGATCCCCAGGATTATTTGGACAGTTGTCATGAGGTTCTACGGAACATGGGGATAGTGGAGACCAATGGGGTCGACTTCGCTGCTTTTCGACTGTCTGGATCCTCTAAGACTTGGTGGAGGGATAATTGTTTGGCTAGACCAGTTGGGTCACCAGCTTTGACTTGGGGTCAGTTTTCTCAACTATTTCTGGAGAAGTTTCTTCCTATCACTCAGAGGGAGAACTATCGGAGGCAGTTATAGCGTCTCCAACAGGGTTCTATGACTTTTACTCAATACGAGACCAGATTTATTGGCTTGGCCCGTCATGCTCTTCTTATACTTCCCACTGAGAGAGAGAGAGAGAGTGAGAAGTTTCATTGAGGGACTCATTCAGCGTATTAGACTTCAGATGGCCAAGGAGATGGAAGTGAGATTTCGTTTTAGGAGGTGGCCAATGTGTCCAGGAGAGTTGAGATGGTTCTGTCACATGGAGGTGGTCAGGGGTCTGACAAGAGGCCTCGTCATTTAGGCAGATTCAGTGGTGCCTCATCTAGAGGCAGAGATTCTTTTGGTAGAGGCCATCCCCTAGGCCGTTTCAGTCAGCACTTCAGGTTTCTCACGATGCTTCAGGTGGTCGTGGTTCTCATATGCAGTATTCTGATTAGCAATCCTACAGTGCACCACCAGCTCTATTAGTGCATCGCCGTTCCAGAGTTTTTGGGGTGGTCATTCAGGTCGTCAAGGTCAGCAGTCTCAACAGTCGAAGGCTTGTTATACTTGTGGCGATACAGGTCATATTGCTAGATTTTGCCCTCGAGCATCGAGCAGCTCTCAGCATCAGGGTTCCCGTGCCATAGTTCTGGCACCGAGTGTTCCACAGCCCACTCAGGCAGCTAGAGGTGGAGGTAGAGGTGCTAGAGGCGGAGGTAAAGGTATTAGAGGTGGAGGTCAGGCCGCTAGAGGTGGAGGCCGGCCAGTAGTAGGCCGTCCCAGAGATGTAGTTAAGAGTGGTGGGGCCCAGCCCCGATGTGATGCTCTTCCAGCCAGGCCTGAGGTTGAGGCTTCCGATGCAGTTATCACAGTAATTCTTTGAGTTCTCCTGTTTATGTGTCTACACGGTGGGTGATTCTATTGTGGTAGATCGTGTTCATCGTTCTTGTGTAGTCGTGATTGGGAGTCTTGAGACCCGAGTAGATTTGTTACTGTTGGATATGGTTGATTTTGATGTCATATTGGGGATGGACTGGTTATCACCTTACCACGATGTAACGACCCGGCCGATTGTTTTTAGAATTTATGCCCCGATCCCCTATTAACTGCATTCCCCGTGTTTGTTTCTGCTATTGCGAGTTGCCGGGAAGATTTATCTGGAAATTCGGAGAGTTTTGGGACACTTAGTCCCTAAATGAGAGTTTAAGTTTTAGAATTTGGACGGTAGTCGGAGCAGTGTGAAGACGGCCTCGGAATGGAATTCTGATGGTTCCGTTAGCTCCGTTAGGTGATTTCGGGTTTAGGAGTGTGTTCGGATTGTGTTTTGGAGGTCCGTAGCTCATTTAGGCTTGCAATGCTGAAATTTAAATTTTTGAAGATTCCGGTTCGATAGATTTTGATCTGAGGGTCAGAATGGAATTCCGAAAGTTAGAGTAGCTCCGTAGTGTTGAATGTGACGTGTGTGCAAAATTTCAGGTCATTCGGACGAGGTTTGATAGACTTTTTGATCGAAAGCGTATTTTGGGAGTTTTGAAGTTCTTAGGCTTGAATCCGATGCTAATTGGTTGATTTGATGTTGTTTGAGGTGTTTTGGGGATTGGTATAAGTTTGGATAGTGGTATATGACTTGTCTGTGCTTTTGGTTGAGGTCCCGGGGCCTCGGGATGAAGTCGGGTGGTTAACGGGAAGTTGGATCTTGGAATTTGCAGCTAAAGTTCTTTGGGCTGCTGTCATAACCGCATCTGCGATTGAGAGGCCGCAGATGCAGAGTCAAGCCACAGAAACGGCCAAGAGGAAGGTGAGTAGGACCGCAGAAGCGGAAGATTAGCCGCACCTGCGGAACCGCAGATGCGGAATCTGGGTCGCAGGTGCTGAGTCAGAAATTCTAGTCAAAATCACAGAAGCGGTCTCGCAGATGCGAAAATTTGACCGCAGGTGCGAAATTCCTTGCCAGAAAAGGGGCAGAATCGAGGGTTTAAGCCATAATTCATATTTTGAACATGGGAGCTCAGGAAGTTGCGATTTTTGAATAGATTTTCACCTGGGCGATTTGGGTAAGTAATTCCTACTCGGTTTGGTCTAATTTCCATGAATCTACACTTAAATCCATCCTTTAATTTCGAATTTATGATGGAAATTGGGGAAAATAATTTGAAGAAGGTTCTTAAACCTAAATTTCGAGTTTTGATTGGGAATTTGACATTGGATTTGGATGATTTTGGTATGGTTACACTTGTGAGAGTATGAGGATTTTGAAACTGTAAATTTTACCCGATTCCGAGACGTGTGCCCGGAGGGCATTTTGGTCATTTTACCAAATTTCGCGTATTAGCTTAGAATTTATTTGTAGAATCAGTTACTTGAAGTGTTATTTCCATTATGCAATTGAATTGAATAGATTTGGGCCATTTGGAGTCGAGTACTCGTGGCAAGAACGTGATTTCGGGTTGATTTTGAGCCGGTTCGAGGTAAGTGGCTTGCCTAACCTTGTGTGCGGGAAACTCCCCTTAGGATTTGGTATTATTAATATTTGAAATGCCTTGTACATGAGGTGACGAGTGCGTACTTGTGTTAATTGTTGAAAATCCAGTTTTCTTTAAGTAATTTTAGTTGTGTTTCTTTTTCCTGTTTATACTACTTGCAATTTAAGCCTATTGTTAGTTTAGGGAAGCATGTCTAATTGACTTAATTGCTTTACTTGCCCAGACCGCCTTATTTGGATTATGTGCAACATGCTAGGGTAGAAGTACCTGTTTTACCTTAGTATGGAATTTGAATTGAATTGTGTATTTCTTCGTGTTGTTGCTGTGTGTTTACTTTGGGACTACGGGACGGCATCCCGGTAGATCCCCCTGCATATTTACTTTGGGACTACGAATTTGTATTCCGGTAGATCCCCCTGCACATTTACATTTGGGGACTACGGATCGATATTTTGGTAGATCCCCGGCGCACTATGAGATGGACTACGAGACGACACTCGGGAGATCCACTGGATATTTACATTTGGGGGCTACAAGACGGTATCCTGGTAGATCCCCGGTTTGCTGGTATTTACATTTGGGGGCTACAGGATGGTATCCTGGTAGATCCCCAGTTGCTGGATATTTACATTTAGGGGCTACAGGACGGTATCCTGGTAGATCCCCGGTTGCCATTTCTGTGTTGAGCTGTATTCTTTCTGCTTTATTTTCTCTGGTGTAATTGTTGTTATCTTTATCGTTAAAGTGTGTTACTTCATACTGTTTCGCCCTCGAATGAAATTGTGGATTCTTTCCTTGATATTGTTGTCTTTCTTTTATTTTGGGACTACGGATGAGTGTTCTGGGAGATCCCCTGCGCATATATTAAATTTGACTGTAGTGTGGGATACCAAGAGATCCCCAACACATATATTGAGGATACCAAGAGATCCTTGGGATACTAAGAGATCCCCAGTACATATATTGAGGATACCAAGAGATCCTCGGGATACCAAGAGATCCCCGATACATATATTGAGGATACCAAGAGATCTTCGGGATACCAAGAGATCCCCAGCACGTGTATTGAGGATACAAAGACATCCTCGGGATACCAAGAGATCCCCAGAAAACATATTGAGGATACTAAGAGATCCTCGGGATACTGAGAGATCTCCGGTTGTTATCTTTGCGTTGACCTGTATTTATTTCCGTGATTACTTTGTCCTTGTTAAAGTTGTTGTTGTTCTTTTATCCTGTGTTACTTTTTACCTTTGCACTTAAGTATACTGTCTTACTCTACACTGATATATCTTGTATTTCCTTTAACCTCAGTAGGGCCCTGACCTTCCTCGTCACTACCCGACGGAGGTTAGGCTTGGCACTTACTGTGTACCGATGTGGTGTACTCATGCCCTTCCTGCGCATGTTTTTCATGTGCAGATCCAGGTACTCCCACTCAGACTTATCACGCTTGAGGCAAGGCATTTTGTAGAGACTCCGAGGTATATCTGCCGCGTCCGCAAACTGAAGAGTCCCTTTCTATTTTTAGCACTAGCATAGCCCTTTCTGTAGTTTCCCTTGTCGGTAGACATTCTGGAGTTAGAGCTTATTATGTAATCTTTTAGCTTGTGATTCATGGGGTTCCGGATTTTAGGAAGTGTTAGGTTGAGATTCTTGTATTGTTATATGCCAGGCGGCATCTTAACAATATTTCATTTTGTTATTTCGGTGTTATATTATTTTCCTTCCGCAAATTGTTTCTTTTTCTGCATTTGTTAGGCTTACCTAGTCGTAGAGATTAGGTGTCGTCATGATGGTTCACGGAGGGCGAACCGGGGTCGTGACACACGCTATCTTGGACTGTCATTCCAAGACTGTGACCTTAGCCTTACCGGGTTTACCTCGTCTTGAGTGGAGAGGGACTCCTGGTAATTCTACCCGTAGGGTTATCTCATATATGAAGGCTCGGCGTATGGTTGATAAGGGATGTTTGGCCTATTTGGCATATGTTCGTGATTCTAGTGCGGAGGTTCCTTTTATGAATTTTGTGCCTGTTGTTTGTGAGTTTCCTCAGGTTTTCCCTTCAGACCTGCCGGGTATGCCACCCGACAGGGATATTGACTTTCGCATTGATTTGGCTCTGGGCACTCAGCCTATTTCTATTCGGCCGTATCGTATGGCCCTGCCTGAGTTGAAAGAATTGAAGGAGCAGTTGCAAGACTTGCTTGATAAAGGCTTCATTAGACCTAGTGTCTCGCCTTGGGGTGAGTCGGTGGTGTTTGTTAAGAATAAGGACGGATCAATGAGAATGTGTATAGATTGCCGGCAATTGAACAAGGTCACAATCAAGAACAAGTACCCATTTCCACAGATTGATGATTTGTTTGACCAGCTTCAGGGTGCCCAAGTGTTTTCTATGATCGACTTGAGATCTAGCTACCATCAGTTGAGGATTAGGGCATCCGTTCCCTAAGACAGCTATCCGCACTCGGTACGGCCATTATGAGTTCTTGGTGATGTCATTCGGGTTGAAGAATACCCCAGCAGCTTTCATGGATTTGATGAACCGAGTGTTCAAGCCTTACTTGGATCCGTTCGTGATATTCTTCATTGATGATATTTTGATCTATTCCAGCAGCCGGGAGGAGCATGAGCAACATCTCAGAGTGGTTCTTTAGACTTTGAGAGATAGTAAGTTGTAAGCTAAGTTTTTGAAGTGTGAGTTCTAGTTGAGTTCAGTTGCATTCTTGGGTCATGTTGTATCAGCAGAGGGTATTCAGGTAGATCCGAAGAAGATAGAGGCAGTCAAGAACTGGCCTAGACCCGCATAAGCTACGGAGATCGGGAGTTTCTTGGGTTTGGCAGGCTATTACCGTCGGTTTGTGGAGGGGTTTTCATCTATTGCAGCCCCGATGACCAGGTTGACCCGGAAGAGTGCCCACTTCAGGTGGTCGAACGAGTATGAGGCGAGCTTTCAGAAGCTCAAGGTGGCTTTGACTACGACGTCGGTGTTGGTTTTGCCCACAGGTTCAGGGCCATATGTAGTTTATTGTTACGCATCTCGTATTGGACTTAGTGCGGTGTTGATGCAGGACGGCAAGGTCATTGCTTATGTTTCGTGTCTGTTACAGATTCACGAGGAGATTTTCCAGTTCATGATTTGGAGTTAGCAGCCATTGTTCCTGCGCTGAAGATTTGGAGGCACTATTTATATGGCGTGTCATGTGAGGTGTTCACGGATCACAAGAGTTTGCAACACTTGTTCAAGCAGAAGGAGCTAAACTTGAGGCAGAGAAGGTGGTTGGAGCTACTGAAAGACTATGATATCACCATCTTGTATCATCCGGGGAAGGCCAATGCGGTGGCCGATGCTTTGAGTAGGAAGTCAGCCAGCATGGGTAGTCTTGCATACATTCCGGTTGGTGAGAGGCCGCTTGCCTTGGATGTTCAGGCTTTGGCCATTCAGTTCATGAGGTTGGATGTCTCCGAGCCCAGCCGTGTGTTAGCTTGCATAGTCGCTCGTTCTTCATTATTGGAGTGCATTCAAGATCGGCAGTATGATGATCCCCATTTGTGTGTCCTAAAGGACACGGTGCAGCACGGTGGCGCCAAGCAAGTCACAGTGGGAGATGATGGAGTTTTGAGGATGTAACATCGTATTTGTGTGCCTAATGTGGATGGATTTCGAGAGTTGATTCTAGAGGAGGCCCATAGTTCCCGGTACTCTATTCATCTGGGCGCCGGTAAGATGTATCAGGATCTGCGGCAGCATTATTGGTGGAGGAGGATGAAGAAGGATATTTTTGCGTATGTAGCTCAGTGTTTGAATTGTTAGCAGGTAAAGTACGAGCATCAGAGACCTGGTGGTCTATTCCAGAAGATTGAGATTCCTGAGTGGAAGTGGGAGCGTATCACTATGGACTTTGCTGTTGGACTCCCACGGACTTAGAGGAAGTTTGACGTAGTATGGGTTATTATTAATAGGCTGACCAAGTCAGCGCATTTCATTCCTGTGGCAGTCTCCTATCCTTCTGAGAGGTTAGCTGAGATCTATATCCGGGAGATTGTTCGTCTTCATGGTGTGCCCGTGTCTATCATTTCTGATCAAGGTACGCAGTTTACCTCGCATTTCTAAAGGGCAGTTCAGCGTGAGTTGGGCACACGGGTCGAGTTGAGTACAGCATTTCATCCTCAGACGGACGGGCAGTTCGAGCGTACTATTTAGATTTTAGAGGATATGCTCCGAGCTTGTGTTATTGGTTTTGGAGGCTCGTGGGATTAGTTTTTTCCTTTAGCGGAGTTTGATTACAACAACAGTTACCAGTTGAGCATTCAGATGGCTCCTTATGAGGCTTTATATGGTAGGCGGTGTCGGTCGCCGGTTGGGTGGTTTGAACCGGGAGAGGCTCGGTTGTTGGGTAAGGATATAGTACAGGATGCCTTGGATAAGGTCAGGATCATTCGGGATAGGCTTCGTACAGCTCAATCCAGCCGTGCATCCAGTGTTTCATGTGTCCATGCTTCGGAAGTATCACGGCGATCCATCCCACGTGTTAGATTTCAGCACTGTCCAGTTGGACAACGACTTGTCCTATGAGGAGGAGCCGGTAGCTATCCTAGGCCAGCAGGTTCGTAAGTTGAGATCGAAGAGTTTCCCTTCTGTTCGTGTCCAGTGGAGAGGTCAGCCTGCTGAGGCATCGACCTCGGAGTCCGAGTCCGATATGCGGAGCCGGTATCCCCATCTTTTCTCCGACTCAGGTACTTCTTTCTTATGTCCGTTCGAGGACGAACGGTTGTTTTAGAGGTGGAGGATGTGATGACCCAAAAGTTCATCACTTGTTTTAGAAATAAATTCTGTGTTCTGAGGCCTTAAAACCTCTTTTTTGCCTCACCTCGATGCGTGCACAGTCCGGGCGTGTATTCGAAAAGCCATTATGTGAAAATCTGTGAAAAATGATGAATGTTGCCTTTGAAATGAATTTAGGTTGACTTTGGTCAACATTTTGGGTGAACGGACCCGTGATTTGATGGTCTCAGAGGATCCATAGGAAAATATGGGACTTGGGTGTATGCCCGGAATCGAATTCCGAGATCCGAAGCCTGAGAAATGAATTTTTAAAGAAAATTGTTTTCTGAAATATATATGAGTTTTTGGAAATGAAATATGTTTGAATTTGATGGTATCGAGACCGTATTTTGGTTCAGGAGCGCGGTACAAGTTTGAAATAATAATTTGGTTGAATCTGTAAAATTTGGTAAAGATCGGGATTGATTTGGTATAAAACGGACTTAAAGTTGAGAAAATTGGAATTTTGGGTGTTCTTGGATGATTTCATGAATTTGGGATTCAATTCATAGTTGTTGATGTTATTTTGATGATTTGATTGCATGAGCAAGTCCGTATGATATTTTTAGGTTGGTGTGCATGTTTGGTTTGGAGCCCCGAGGGCTCGGGTGAAATTTGGATAGGCCACGGAGTGGAATTGAACTTAGGAAGTTGCAGGTTTTCAGTTGGTATGTTGCAGGTCTGCAGGATTCGCAAATGCGAAGCCTGGCTCACAAATGCGAGCTCGCAAATACGAACACTGTATCGCAAATGCGAACTATGGCCTGGGTTGCCTTGGTCGCAAATGCGATGTATTTATCGCAATTGCGATATTGCAAATGCGACAGCAGCATCGCAAATGCGAAGGGTACAGTAATCCTCAGGGTTCGCAAATGCGAACCCCTGTTCGCAAATGCGAAGAAAGCAGATTTCTGAAGGGTTCGCAATTGAGAACCCTGGTTGCAATTGTGATATCTGCAACCTGCAAAATCATAACTTAGACGCATTTTCAACCATTTTTCAAACCCTTTCAAAACCTAAACACTCTTGGGCGATTTTTCAAAGGCAAGTACTCTTCCAAATCAATTGTAAGTCATTTCTAACTCGTTTTTATTAATCTTTAACATCTTTTCTCATGATTTCAACTCAAAATCAAAGGTTTTCATAGGGGAAATTGGGTGTTTTGGGTAGAACTTAGGTTTTCCAAATTTTGGGGATTTGGACCTCGATTTGAGATCCGATTTCAAAACAAATTATATATTTGAGTTCGTGGGTGAATGGGTAATCGGGTTATTGTTCGAACCTCAGATTTTGACCATCTGGGCCCGGGGTCGATTTTTGATTTTTTGGGAAAAACTTTAGAAAATCTATTTTCATGCATTAGAATTGATTCATTGAGCATTTATTGATATGGTTAAGTAACTTGTGGCTAGATACGAGCGAATTGGTGGTGGAATCAAGAAGTAAAGCAGTAGTTGAGGCCTGAATTGTGTTCGTGGCATCGAGGTAAGTGTTCGGTCTAACCTTAGCTTGAGGGATTAGGAGTGGTGTCTTATTTGCTATGTGTTAATTGTGGAGTATGACGTATAGGCATGGTGATGAGTATCTATGCGTCAGTGTCAAGAACGCCCGTGAGTCTTGTATTGTAAGTTGTTGTGACGCCGTCGAGGTTTATTCATGCTTAATATGATGATTATCATTATTGTTCCCTTGCCGAAATGTTGTTGTTATATTGTGGTCCCCTTGCCGGGATGTTGTTGTTATATTACGGTTCCCTTGCCGGGATATTGTTGTTATATTATTGTTCCTTTGCCGGGATGTTGTTGTTGTATTGTTGTTCCCTTGCCAGGATGTTGTTATATTATTGTTCCCTCGCCGGGTTTCTTTTTATGATTGGTGTTGATATATGAAATGAGCGGGTTGCACGCCTGCAACGAGATATATGAAATGGGAGCGGGTTGCACGCCTGCAACGGTAATATATGAAATGGGAGTGGGTTGCACGCCTGCAACGGAAATATATGAAATGGGAGCAGGTCGCACGCCTGCAACGAGATATATGAAATGGGATCGGGTTGCACGCCTGCAATAATATATATGAAATGGGATCGGGTTGCACGCCTGCAACGAGATATATAAAATGGGATCGGGTTGCACGCCTGCAACAAGATATATGAAATGGGATTCTAGTCATCCACCACTGTAACAAAGTAGTGTTTCTTGTAATATATAGGTATTCTATGAGGTCCCCATACATATACATGAATAAGGTGAATAATACTAACAGCTTTTTGACTACTAGATGAAAACTTCAGCCTGCTTTGCTTAGCCAAGGGGTATACTTCACAGCTATGTTGTACTCTATTGTCCACTGAGTTTCTCAATTGGTGGATATGTTGCATTGCCTTTATTGAAGGGTGTCCTAGTCTCATGTGCCACAGAGCCGAATTATTGGAACTACTGGTAACCATTGCTAATGCATGTGTTGATCTCCTCTGTAGAAGGTAAAGTCCACATGATTTCTTACCAATCCCCATCACCTTCCCATTGTAAAGACCCTACAGCACATAGAAGTCAGGGAAGAACATTGCACAGTAGCTCAGTTCCTTGGCCAGTTTTGAAATAGACAATAAGTTGAATATAAGTCAAGAACATGTAAAACATCCTTTAAAACTTAATTGTCGAGTTGGTACTTGCACTCCACTATTATTCTGTAAGCTACAATACTTAATATCATGTATGATCTCCTTATTAAAGTAATGTGATGTGAAGTAGTTGAGTCTAATATCCATTCACAATCAAAGACATTTGATAACAATGCAGTTATACCTGCCATAAGCGAGTGACAGCCACCTGTGCCTTGTTTGTTCAGAAGACTTAACAGCTGTTTGTATTGATCTTATGTGAAGAAATTCCCCTGTATGAGCTGAGTGTCTGATGAATTTCCTGCCTCAATAGCAACATCATTAGCATAGGATTTAACACCGTGTACCTGCACTTTCTTACCTTCACAAGGTAGGAGTAAAGTCTGCGTACACACTACCCTCCTCAGACCCCACTTGTGGGATTGCACAGGGTTTGTTATTGTTGTACCTGCACTTTATTCTTACTTTTGAAATCCGGGGGATACCCTATGATCTTATAACAATTTTCCTTTAGATGGCCTTTGTAGTCGCAAAACTCACAAATACAACCCTGGTTTCTTTGCTTGGAATCTCTGAGTGAATGTCTGATTTTTTCTAGATAGCATGGTCATAGGTTTAATGTTAGATTCCCTTTGTTCCAAGAGTACGTTGGCTTTCTTCTTGTATGACCAAGGCATATGCTTGATTAACTGTCAACACTGGTGTCTTGAGTAACACCTGGCTCCTCACATGGCCATATATTTCATTTAAGCCAACAAGAAACTATAAGAGTCTTAGATTTCTGAATTGTTCGATGAAAGGTCTCGTTTCCTCACAATCACACCCTGTCCCTGCCACTAACAAGTCTATTTCATCCCAAAGATCCTTCATCTTGGAGTAGTAAGCAGTGACTGAATTTGTGCCTTGAGTCAACGATCCTATCATCTTCCACAATCGATGTGTTTGAGTCAAATTTGATTTATCAAATCGTTCCATAAACTCACTCCAAACTTTTGCTGCATTTGAGGCAAAAATGATGTTAGGTTGTGATCGGAGCCAACCCTGCACCACAATAGAGTGGCGAGAGCAGTCGATGCAGCTTTTACCCGAAAAGGTCGGGATCGAATCCACAGGGAGCTAGAATTGGGAATTGGATTCCTATCTAAACTAGTAATGCGTAATGCTCTTAATTACACTTCCAATCATAGTTGTTCTTTTGATTACTTCTATTTTTATACTAATGAGATGCTACATTAAACTAAGAATAATTGCTTGAAAGGTTTTCTAATAGGTAACGAGGCTCTAGGGAAGTGACTTCCCCCTAGGTGAATACTTGACGGGATCTAGTATCTAAGGCAAAGATGATATGTTTGGGATCGCGATATAGCCAATGCACAACACTACTCACTCTATACCTCTCGGTAGCTCGAGTGACTTTGCCCAAATTGACTTTCTCAAGACCAATTGGGTGTCAAAATTATGCAAGCAATGTAGGCTCAAGTCGGGTATTACTCTCTCTAGATTTAACCCTTTAATTGGGGCTATCAATCTCTTTAGTACGCCCCAATTCCTTGTTGGACTGTTTCCTAGACTTAAGCTCTCTTTCTCAAGAAGAGCCAAAGTCAAATAGGCACAAATTAGTGTTTGCAACCACTAATCCAACATAAATAACACAAATCAGTCCAAATATCAACCACCCATAAACATCTAAGCATTAAAACACAAGACCCATCAAATACCCACACTAAGGTTGAGCCACAACCCTAGCTAATGGGTCTACCTACTCATATTAATGGAAGAAAATATTAAATTTGATGAAGAATAAACCATATAATTTGATTACAAACTAAGATAATGAATATTCAGTGTTAAAGTAGCTCCAAATTACTCAAAATTGAACAAAACAGTCGTTCACGTGCTCAGCTAAAAGTTAGATTACAAAAGATCCCCTAAAAATGTGAAAAGAAAGTATTTATACTAGGCCAAAATTTTTGGACAAAAATACCCCTGCGGAGGTACTACGGACCGCGGAAAATGCACCGCGGCCGCGATGAGGCTTTTTGGCTTGAATATTCACTCTCTGAATCTCGCCACCGCGGGCCGCACAAAATGCACCGCGGCCGCGGTGGCTTCATTGCGGTCCGCATAAAATGCTCTGCGGACCGCACTGGCTTCAATTGCCCAAACTTCAAACTCTCTGAATCCCCCTCTTCGTGTACCGCATAAAATGGATTGCGGCCGCGAAGAGGCTGCTGCGGCCGCGAAGAGGCTGCTGCGGCCGCGAGAAAACCTCCACGGACCGCACTGCTTTAAGCTCAAAATTTGCACCTCTCTGAATCTCCTCACTGCGGACCGTACTAAATGGATTGCGGCTGCGGTGGGTCTGTTGCAGCTGTGCTTTAACTTGTTCTTGGTACTTGTGCATGTTTCACTCCTTTTTGAGCTGATATTTGACTCTTGTCACTTTCTTGACCAAACCCTGCAAACAAGTACAACATGTAAGTCTTTTGGGACTATTTGTATTCATTTTAAATCAAAACACAAGTTAAAAGGAGTGTAAACTGAACTAGAATCCCTAGTTATCAACCCCTCAAACATAAGCTTTTGCTTGTCCTCAAGCAAACAAAATAAGTCCCACCTCTTTAAGAGTAAAACCAAGAAAATTCAGCTGACCTAATGTGACCTCATCTAGCATCAATTGGTACTAACAATTGCCCTCAAATCAAATGAATCATTGACAACATTCAACCTTTTAAACACCATGGTTTTAATGCAACACAAGAGCATCAAGGATTGACTCGACTCATCAAAGAAACTCTTTCTACTACTTTGGTTATTGCGGAACCCAAACTCATACTCCTCAACTCTCCATTAGCAAACCTCACATTTAGGTTGTAGAACTCATAACGAGGATTGTGGGAAACACACTCATCTCTCACAAAGAAAAGTCACAAGTCCGGCTCTAAGTACTATAAGCTTGCCCCTTATGTGAGTCACCACTAATGTAAGCTTCATTCAACTCAAGATCATATAGTGTTTTTATGGAGATATAGTGAAGGCTTTTTGGTTTAGGGTAGGAAATGTTTGGTCTAAGTAGGTTCCATCTTCCCTTAAGCACTTCATTTGCTTTATTTTGGCACACATTCTCGTGACTTTTTAAGCCATTTACTTCTTTCATAGGGGTTAGAGAGATACACTGTCACTATTTCTTGTTCATTTCAAACCTTTTTCTCCTTTCTAGGCTTTCCACGCCTTTCATCACTTTACTTTCATTCAATCCCTTCATTTCTTCTATATTGATCATTCTTTTTGACTTTTTGACTTTCTTTCTTTTTCTTTTTGCCTTTCCTTTTCTTTGCTTTTGTACCTTTAATCACTTTGTTGCCTTCCTCGTCTCTCCCCCCAAACTTATGTTTTTGCCTTGTGCTAAGGAAAGATTGGGTGCCAAGAGAGGGTCTTTTCAAAATGGGTAAAGGCTTGTATCATGGTTTTTGAAGGAAAATGGGCTATGGCTCAAAGGGGTTGACTAGGGACATTATCATTGGTAGGCTATGGATATTTTCAAGATATCATTTGGATCAAGGAGAGCCTATAATCACTTCTCAAGTCAAACTACACTTAGGATTTCGCCTAGACAAACATTCAGGGCAAGTTCTAGACTCAATGGCACGGGACTTGGACTTGCAATTCAAATTCTCACCACACAAGCTATAGGATTGCTAAAGAGACAGAGTCGAGGGCCCACAACAACCTTAGCTAAGATTTGAGCAAAATACATGGTCCCAAAAAACCACTTGATGATTGTCAGCCAACACAAGAGTCTCAAGGTCACGACTATCACCATCCTATACACACCAATTTGTTTTTGACCATAGGACCAAAGGCAAATGTGTTAGGCCCAAGTGAAGCTTCGCCTGAGACACTATTACTCACTAGCTACTATTTACACAAAAACAAAAAGAAAACAGACTCAAACCCTTAAGAAGGTTGTCACGCCATCCATCATCGGAAGAGCCACCCGGTTCACACAAATTCCACCATTGGAAAGAACCATGGCATTAAGAAAAGCAAAGGTATTTGAAAGCAAAACAAAAAGAAGAAGCTACCGAAATGAAATAAGAAGCTATAAACGAAAATGCGGAAAAGTAAAATGAATATGTACAAGAGGGGATTTAGACGAATATACATAAGAGGGAATGAATATATACATCAGAAAGTAACTTTATATACAGACCAAAGTTGCAAAATACGAAAAGTGAAATAAACTGGTAAAATTATGTACATACCAAAAGTGAAAAAGCATAATAAAAGGAAAATAGTATTATATTTACAACACCATATCATCAAAATAGGGCTACCCCCTCAAATGAAAGCTAGCATTGTCCTCAATGCTAACTAACCAAAATTAGCTCAAACAAAAAGATAGAGAATAAAGAAAACTCCCTATTGGCCCTCCGTCTGCATAGGATCATGAGCCTGGTTCCCTGGGTCCTCGGACTGCTCAGGAGCCTGTGACTGGATCCCTGTAACCTGTATCTACACTGGGACCTAGGCCTGTACTAAAACCTGGGGCTGGCTAGAGGAACCTTCCCGAGGCTCTGCGAACTTGATCACTACATCATCAGTACGGGGAATCACCCTTCTCCTCTTTGGTGCCCTCTCTACACCCTGCTCCTGCTCAGGCTGAACCGTTGGGTTCGGATCTTGCAATAGGAGCTCCAAGGGCAATTGATCAGCAGTCTTCATTCTCTCCACTTCGACTTTCAACTCCTTCACTGACTCCTTTGATGTCCGAGTCTTTCTCAACTTCTTGGTTTCCTTCGCTAGATCTTTCAGCGCTTTCCCATGAGCGTCTACAGCATCCAAGATCAACTGCTGGTTCTGTAGGAGCTTCTTCTGGTTGTCCAGAAGCTCCTTGAGAGTGTCCTCCACTGACTGTGGGTGGCTGAGGGGGTACAGACTGGGCTGCCACCGAGGTAGATAGCACAGATAGCGTAGAAGTAGTTGCCTACATCCAGTTGTTGATACTGGCAAGGGTCTGGCTCAAACGATGGGCAGTCAGTGGATAAGCTGAGGATGAGGGGATATCTGGGGCAGTGGTAGTAGAGGGTCCTGGGGCAGTGTCTGGGGTAGCTGAGGGAGGCTGAGAAGGAGCTACTACAACTACTGGCTCTTCAGACTGGCCAGTAGATGCAGTGTCTTTGCCTTTAGGATCTTTGCCCTTGGGGTTGTCATCACTCTACAGGCTGTACCAGGAAAAAGGTGCCTCTGGCTTCACCTTCACTTCAAATCTCCTCTTGTCCACCTCCAAGTCATCAAGGTACATAGTCAGGAAATTTGGGAAGGGATATGATCTATCACCTTCATTGACCACCCGTGTGATCACCTCAGACATCACATTCCCTATGTTGATCGGGTACGCTGCAATGATAGAAGCCACCAAGATTGCCCGAGAGATAGGCATGGAATTCTCATGAGTGGTGGGATCCAACCTGCTGCACACGAACGTCTCCCAACCCTTTGCTTCAAAGTTTAGAGTCCTCCTCAAAATCTAGACTCCTGTTGTCAGCCAAGCTGGGGTGGTACCCGAGATTTCCAAGTATTCTGCTAACCACGGACGGACTGCCTCTCCCAATGCTACCTTCTCCAAATACAATGAGTCATCTTCCTCAATAAAGCCCAGGTAGTCATTAATTGTCTTCCCATCGAGTTTCACTGTCAGATTCCGCACCTTAGTCACTTTCGTGCCCTTTTTGATGTGGGCAGGATTAGTGTAGAACTCCTTCACTAAGTGCCATTTGCATCCTCAACATTGCCTGTGAAGTACTCCCAGCCCACTCTCTCACTGAACTGCCTCCTCACATTAGGGTTGTGAGGCAAGAGGTCTCTATCAATGAAAGTCCGTTCAAGTATCAATTTCCTCTCGAGCCACCATTCTCCATACTTTTGGTATGCCACTTCACTCACAAACCTGTCTTCCCAAGCCTCCGGTTTCCTTGCTCTCGCCACCCCTCCTACTTGGGGCTCACCCATTCCTTCTTCTTCTACGAGATCCTCACCGGGTGGTGAAGCTGTAGGTGAGGTAGAAGAGGCATTGTCACTGCCCTCAGACGACTCAGAAGAAATTGGAATTGAAGCTTGAGCAGTGGGGGATCCCTGAGGGGTAGGTTCATCCCTCAATCTCATCCTCTCCGGAAAGTCAGGCATATACTCCGGCACTGAGTCAGAATCAGACGCCTCCCGGGAGGGCACATACTCACTTCTCTCTGAATGGGAAGCAGCTCTATCAGCATCCCTTATTGACTTTCTGGTCTCCTTAATTGCCTGCTGAGCTTGGGGGTCTATCTTATCATTCCTCGTCCCCTACCCCGGGAGGACTCGGCTTTTCCCTTTTGTTTGTCGCCACCGCCTCGTGATTTAACCATTGTCTGCAAGTGGGATTCAGTTAAAACTTGTTAGTGTCACAGTATCAGAAGAATCAGAAAAGAAAATAATTGCAAACAGAGAATAAGATAGTTGCAGACAGCAGACTGCGGACCTCAAAGAATGTAGTGCGGCCGCAAAAGGACCACCGCGGACCACACAAAATGGCACCGCGGTTCGCATTGAGGTGGGGTTAGAATACCCACTCTCTGATTCCAGGCACCGCGGACCGCAAAAAATTGACTACGGCCGCGGTCCTCAACATTTGACTTTCTGAAGTTTCACCACCGCGATCCACATAAAATGGCATTGCGGACCGCAGAGAAGCACTGCGGACCGCAATAAATCCACCGCGGACCGCGATAGGCCATAAGCAGCAATACGACCCTAGGGTTTCAATTTTCATCTCATTTTTAGCCTAAAATCACATATCACTAACCCACTAGGTGTTCAATCATTATTCTTAACTAATTGACCCTAACCTAACATCATTATGTAAACCTACACTACAATTTAAAGAAAAGGGAAGAAAAACAAGTACAACTAACTAATTAAAAGAAAATAAAACAAGGTTAAAAACCAAGAAAAGATTTAAATTACCAGTAATGAGATGCAACACAGATGATTTAGAAACAGAGTTTGAATTTGTGCAGTTAGGGCTTGGATGAACAGTACTTTTAACTACTAAGTAAGCAAAGAGCGAGAAGGGTAAATGAAGCCCTGAGGTCCTATTTATAGAAAAGGAACCTGGGACCCACTATACCTACCCACCGCGGACCGCAAAAAATGGCACCGCGGTCGGCGATACTCAAAAACATGAAGCACTGGGGAGACATCCACTGCGGACCGCAAGAAATGCTTTGCGGCCGCAGTGGTCCACCGTGGACCGCATAAAATGCATTGCGGCCACGGTGGCAAACTTCAGAGAACTCCCATTCTTTACCAATCAACACTGCGGACCGCATTGAATTTTGCCCCCGCACTAAGGCCTTTGCGGCCGCAAGAAATGCAATGCGGCCTGTCACACCTCCTTTTTCACACCCCGGGGAAGGGAGTATAAGAGAGTTTTTCCAATTTAAGTGACAATCAAAACGGGATTATTTATAGAGTCGCCACTTGGGATAATGTATGGTGTCCCAAGTCACCGGTTTAGAATCCCTTATCGAGGAAGGTTGACTCTATTTACGGTCTGCGAACACAGAAATCCGGGTAAGGAATTCTGTTAACCCGGGAGAAGGTCTTAGGCATTTCCGAGTTCCGTGGTTCTAGCACGGTCGCTTTGATCATACTTGACTTATTAAAATTGCTTAATTACTGATTTTAGAACTTATGTGCTTTTGCCTCTTTTAAGAAAAATTATCTTGAAACGGACCACGCGCACGTGTACCCATTTGTTTGGCGCGTCAAAAATCATATCACGCGAACGTGTCCACAATTAATAACGCTTTATTATTATTAAGAATGCTTGGTCGAAGTTGCGCAAACGCATACTCCGATTTTTGTTTTTAGAATCGTAACCATGTCACGCGGACGTGTACATAATTATGATGATAGATTAAATTGTGTCTAAAGCCAACTACAAATGTTCATAATTTGTTCAACTCCTAAGTTTGAGATTATTGTAAGGCCATGACTTATGGACGAAGTGACTTTGGAAAAAGTGGGACTGCTACGAGATCAATTTTATCACTAAGTAATAGAAAAACATTTACATTTCTCACGCAAGATCCACTATTTTACAATTGTGTGTCTAACTATATGCATAAAATGCTACTTATATTAAAACCTTATCGAGGCAGACGATCAAATTCCAAACCACGTAATCAATAAATGCAATAGGTTCAATTGACAAATTCGTTATGGCAAAAAGAGACAAAATACAAATAAGTTGGGAGATGCAGATATAATATGAAAACAGCCAAACCAAACGTGAACTCGGCCCTCGACATTGAAAACATTTCAATTAGAGTCTTAATTCATGATCAACAACTTAACACCAATAAAATATCTAAATTAACAGGTCCAACATGGTTTCCATCACCCCAGATTAACACATTTAACAGGTAACTCAATGAAACACTGTTAAGGCTAGTCGAATTACGCAGTTTGTTTAAGAGTAGAAGAGAATGAACCTTTACAATTGCTTGACTGCTTCTTTCAAATTAATGAACGGAAAACTTCACAAGACTGCCTTGAAGCTCGACTAACAGGCAAGGACTCGAACGGAGCGTCGACTAGCGATGGACTGACCAAACATCGCCAGAATCTCGAACGGAACTGAACAGACCACGAACGGACTCAAATCCAGACCTAAAAACTCGAAAACGGACAGTCAAAATCAACTTCAACAATCCAAATCTCAAACCATTTTTGTAGTGAGATGAAGCAGAATTTCTTTTGATACCTTTTATACATGAAAATTAAAACCGAAAATCAGAAGAGAAATCCTCTAATCTGTCCAAACTCCTTTTGTCCATTTTCCCTCTATTTTTTCCGATTGTCCCCTCCATTGTATCAACGTCTATGGGTGGCCGGTGGCAAAGAGGAAGGTGGGGATAGGGTCTGGTTCGTCGATGGCTTTGTGTTGGTCTGGTGTTGCTGATGGTCTCCGTTGATGGGTGTTCTGAGGGGGTTCTGAAGAAGACTAAAAATCAAAAGGGGGTGGGGTCTCGTATCTGCTGAAGCGGCGCTGCTCCTTCAGCTTTTTCCCTAGGCCTTTTGGCGTATTTTTTGTGTATTCCCCTAGAGTATAGGTTTAGGGTGTATATATTGTGTATTTTTATTCATTGTTTTTGCTCTTAGGTCCTTAGGGTCTTTTTAGTTATTTTTGTTCCAAAGAAGAGTCTAGAAGGATCCCTAGGGTTAGCTTAAAGGGTAGTAGTATCGGGTATTGGGCTTAATGGGCTTGGGAATTATGGGCTAGGTCCAAAAATTAGGCCTAAAAATGGGTCGCTTGAGCCCAAATTTTATTCTTTCCCCGCGAACGAGACTAAAAACACGATCTCATTTATTAATTAATCCTACGTAAGTAAAATAACCATTAAAATAAGACTAACCGTTAAAACAAAACTACTTTTGGTATTTTTCAAGATTAAAAATGACTACAAAACATTAATGAAACTATTTTTTTGTAATTTTCGTTTTCTTGTAATAAAATAAAGCAAAAGAGTAAAAATTAGTTGAAATAGCTATATTATGCCTAAATTAAATATTTACATGCTAAAATGGGTGAAATCTCGAGGAGGGTCAAAAATCACATGTCTACACGGCCGCAGTGCAAACTTCAGAGAGTGCACATTTTTCCCAACATGGTCCTGCACTACATCAGAAACAACCCTACACACATCTCAAAACTAGTTAGTCCAAAAACAAATCCTACACTAAAAAGAAAATCAAAGAAAAACAAGAAGAAAATCACATTGTCGACTAACACCCTGGTAGCCACAGATCTTCACATTTTACCGTAAGATAGAGAGCACTGTTGTGTTCAGTACCATCCATAGGCAACTCATCATCGGAGAAAGTGACCATGTTCGCCTCAAATATTTTGTTGGCGATCTTCTCCAGATGGTTCACTAAAATTTTGTCGGGGACATGAACTTCGTTCAGAATTTTCATCAGGGCCCGACGATGCTCATCTAAATGGAATAATAATGATAGCAAGGAAATCAGAGCAGGAGTCTTTCTCAACTGCTCCACAATGGAGTAATCTTGTACTTTCATTTTCCTCAGAAACTCCTCCGCTTCTTCCTTGGTAACCGGTTTCTTCACTGGCATTTGGCTATCCTTGGAGAGCTTGGTCTTCCTTAATTTTTCGGAGGTAAGACATCCCCCGAAATGAGTCGGTTCTCCGATTTCAACAAATTCTTTCTCCACTTCTTTTCCTTTGTGTGTCATTATTGCTCGTTTGTAGTTCCACGGGACATCCTTTGTCTCAACCGCTGGCAACTGAGTCACTGATTTAGTAGCAACAGGAGTAATGGGAGACCCTTTCACAACTACAACAGGCTTGCTTGGCATTCCAGGTATCACCAACTTTGGCTTTTTTCGACTTGCCCCGACACCGCTCGAAGACCCTTTTGCAAACATCACACGTTTTCTAGATACCTCATCTTGTTCCACAATCTTAGTGGGTTTTTCAATTTCAATGGGAGGCCCGAAATGAGGAGGGCAACAGTATGGATCTGAGGTCTTGAAGGTTGGTTTTGTAGCATAGTATTGGGCATCAGGAACTTTGAACAAGGCTTGAGGAGCTGCAAAAATGGGAGTAGTTAATGACGCGCGATATGAAGCTGTATTGGCGGGAGGAGCATGAAAAGGCTGGGACAAGGTGCCAGGTAGTCGTGGAAAGGGGTAAAGCCTGGGGTATGTTGTGCGGAGAGATTAGCACCATTGGGAATCTGGGATTGTGATGGTAGTGGGACGGAAGCAAGATTCTCAATGTAGTTGGTGGGGAATGAGGGTAGAGGATGCCCACTAATCCAAGCCTGGTACATCTCTATTATTTGGCGTTTCAACCTTCGGGCCTCTTCTTTCAACTAAAATTCCGATTCCACAACACCTATGTTCGATCCCTTACTAGTTATGGATGTCTTGCTGTTTGACCTAGCGTGTATGGATGACTCGCCCAAATACCACAAACTTACCACCTTCCTGTGATTAATAACAAGGATAACAAGGAGGAGCAAAGCAGAGCCAACATGTTAGCGTTAGGGCATTTATCAGGTAATAACATCACATTGCGTGCAATGCACCTAGCAACAATCAACGGTTCTAAAATGACTTCGAGGGTCACAAGGTCATTTGGCATCATTCCAATTTTGTTCATTTCAATCTTCTCTTTTCTAGCACTTCTTGGCTTGCTCATTTTCCTTCCTTTTTCTTTCTAATTATCGGTCTTTTCTTTCCTCCTCATTTCTCACGACCCACGACTTCACCCTCTTTTTTCCTTTTCTCTTTTTTATTCCTTTTAATAAAAATGATTCGATCGAACTCTATGTAGGTTGCCTACGTATCATGACCCCGCATGAATCAGATCTTTGCGTAGTTCGGGAAGAACGGGAATAAAGTAAACAAACTAACGTTCTCATTTTCTTTTCTTTTCCTTTCTTTTTTTTCTTTTTACCTTAATGACTACTCTGATGAGAAAAGAGAAATAAAAGAAGCAAATCCTTTTTTTTTTTTTTGAATTTTCTAGACCTAACGTTCTATAACCTATTCTAGACTCAAGCTTATCGAGCATTTTTTTTTTTTTTTGAAACAAATACTCTATGGGAAATTATTAAGGAAAAGACCCTAGAAGAGAAAAATATTTTTGATTTTTTTTTATTTTAGGAAGGAAATCGAAAGAATGAACCAAAGAAAATATTTTGGATTTTCATGTGATATCCTGAATGAAAGATTTCGACCAAAGAAAAGATAAAAAATACTTTTGGATTTCAGTTTTGATTACCTAAAGGAGAAACTGTGAAGATAAACCAAAAATAAAGTATGTTATTTTTTTTCTATGTACAATGTCCTAAAGTTCTAGTAAAATAAAAGAATTTTTTTTTATTTTTTCGTTAATTTCCCAAAGAGGAACCTCAAAAAAAAATCTTTTTGGGTTTTTGGAATTAATATCCTAAAGAAAACTTAGAACAAAAGAGAAAAATTCCATTTTTTGAGTTTTTGTTTTAGTCCTAGTATCCTAATGGAAATATAAAAGCAAAAAACAAAAAATTTTGAGTTCTAGATATTAATTTCCTAAGGAAAACCACAAAAGATTTTTTTTGAGCTTCCAGAGTTAGTGTTCTAAAGAAAACATCTAACAGAAATATAAAAGCGCAAAATCTTTTTTTTTTTGGATTTTTGATTTATTACACATCCTTTTTTTCAATACAAAATGGAAATACAATAACAAAAGACTCGACATTACTGTACAAAACTAGAAAGTAAAAGATGACATAAAAATAACAACAGACTCAAAACATAATAACTAAAAAAAATCTCCTTAAGCAAACTCCTGAATGATCGACCCTGACTGGATGGTCCTAGGGCGTCTGCCATGATCAAACTCTGGTAAGTAAACTCACACCTATATAAGAAAATTAAAAACAAATAAGTTAAAGAGCTAGAACGTTATGTGAGACAATAACCCTTCCTGTTGGACACATGCAAGACATGATTGTGACTATTTTTCTAAAATTAACCTATGTGGCTAAAAGTGGCTAAAAATGCAAGATTTGGCTACGACCCTGCGAAGCCAAGAACCTAAGACTTAACTAAGAAGACCGGACCCTATGTGGGCTGCCTACGTATCCCGCCCCGAAAGACGAGAATTAGGTATGCGTAGTTCGGGGAGATTGGATACGGGCGAGAACTAATTTAGAGAAAATATTTTTTTGTTTAAAAAAAATAATGGGAAAGTGCATATCTTTTTTTGGATTTTTCAATTTCATTATTTTTTTCGTCTTTTTCTTTTAAAAAAACATAACTAGCCCTACTTGCTTTATTTTCACACTTCACCCTCTTTTCTCTCTCATTTACCTCATTGGTCCGTCGAATGACCCCTTTTACCCTTGAAGATTGCAACATGTAGTACATTAGGATGCATCAGGATGGTCTTTTATTTTTTGGGTACACCTGTCCTAGACGGAACAAACCCCTGTGTTGAGTCCCCTAAGTCAAATGCACGTGATGCAGACAAGCGTTCCTACTAGGGATCCGGCATGAGGCTGTGTTTTTCTAGGTTTACATCCTGGGGTTGTGTTCTAGACATGGGTTACCCGAGCGGACAACTGGGGCCGACGAGGGGGCAACGTACTGGGAGCACTAAAGTCTACCCGGCCTTGTTACTGGTCCAGCCTCGTTCTATTTGGTATAATTTCTACAGAAAAAGCGGGCCATGCGAACGTGTGCACCAGTTTCAGAAGACTCAGAGGGGTGGCGTAAGAAGACAGTGATATACAATTCAAACAATATTAAAGCGGTAAACAGATAGCATTTAGCACAAAATTGTCACAGAATACAGTAATATCAACAATAAATGAAGCCAAGTAAAAATCATTTTAACAAGCTCGAATACTTGAACCCTGAACCAGAGATTCTGGGTTCTTTTCCCCAGCAGAGTCGCCAGAGCTGTCACACCTCCTTTTTCCTACCCCCGAGAGGGTAGTATAAGGGAGTTTTTCCAATTTAAGCGACAATCGAAACGGGATTATTTATAGAGCCGCCACTTGGGATAATTTATGGTGTCCCAAGTCACCGGTTTAAAATCCCGAATCGAGGAAGGTTGACTTTATTTACGGTCTACGAACACAGAAATCTGGGTAAGGAATTCTGTTAACCCGAGAGAAGGTGTTAGGCATTCCCGAGTTCCGTGGTTCTAGCACGGTCGCGTTGATCATACTTGGCTTATTAAAATTGCTTAATAACTGATTTTAGAACTTATGTGCTATTGCCTCTTTTAAGAAAAATTATCTGGAAACGGATCACGCGCACGTGTACCTATTTGTTTGGCGCGTCAAAAATTATGTCACGCGAATGTGTCCACAATTAATAAAGCTTTATTATTATTAAGAATGTTTAGTCGAAGTTTCGCAAACGCATACTCCGATTTTTGTTTTTAGAATCGTAACCATGTCACGCGGACGTGTACAAAATTACGATGATAGATTAAATTGTGTCTAAAGCCAACTACAAATGTTTATAATTTATTCAACTCCTAAGTTTGAGATTATTGTAAAGCCATGACTTATGGACGAAGTGACTGTGGAAAAAGTGGTACTGCTACGAGATCAATTTTATCACTAAGTAATAGAAAAACATTTACAATTTCTCACGCAAGATCCACTATTTTACAATTGTGTGTCTAACTATATCTATAAAAATGCTACTTATATTAAAACCTTATCGAGGCAGACGATCAAATTCCAAACCACGTAATCAAGAAATGCAACAGGTTCAATTGACAAACTCGTCATGGCAAAAAGAGACAAAATAGAAATAAGTTGGGAGATGCGGATATAATATGAAAACAGCCAAACCAAACGTGAACTCGGCCCGTCGACATTGAAAACATTTCAATTAGAGTGTTCACTCATGATCAACAACTTAACACCAATAAAATATCTAAATTAACAGGTCCAACATGATTTCCATCACCACAGATTAACATAATTAACAGGTAACTCAATGAAACACTGTTAAGGCTAGTCGAAATTATGCAATTTGTTTAAGAGTAGAAGAGAATGAACCTTTACAATTGCTTGACTTCTTCTTTCAAAATTAATGAACGAAAAACTTCACAAGATTGCCTTGAAGCTCGACTAACAGGCAAGGACTTGAACGGAGCCTCGACTAGCGACGGAGTGACCGAACATCGCCGGAATCTCGAATGGAACTGAACAGACCCCGAACGAACTCAAATCCAGACCTCAAAACTCGGAAACGGACAGTCGAAATCAACTTCAACAATCCAAATCTCAAACCATTTTTGTAGTGAGAAGAAGTAGAATTTCTTTTGATACCTTTTATACATGAAAATTAAAACAGAAAATCAGAAGAGAAATCCTCTAATCTGTTCAAACTCCTTTTGTCCATTTTCCCTCTGTTTTTCCGATTGTCCCCTCCATTGTATCTGCATCTATGGGTGGCCGGTGGCGAAGAGAAAGGTGGGGATATGGTTTGGTTCGTCGATGGATTTGTGTTGGTTTGGTGTTGCTGATGGTCTCCGTTGATGGGTGTTCTGAGGGTGTTCTGAAGAAGACTAAAAATCAAAAGGGGGGTGGGGTCTCGTATCTGCTGAAGCGGCGCTGCTCCTTCAGCTTTTTCCCTAGGCCTTTTGGCGTATTTTTTGTGTATTCCCCTAGAGTCTAGGTCTAGGGTGTATATATTGTGTATTTTTATTTTATGTTTTTGCTCTTAGGTCCTTAGGGTCTAATATTTATTTTTTGTTCCAAAGAAGAGTCTAGAAGGATCCCTAGGGTTAGCTTAATGGGTATTGGGCATTGGGCTTAATGGGCTTGGGAATTATGGGCTAGGTCAAAAAATTAGGCCTAAAAATGGGTCGCTTGAGCCCAAATTTTATTCTTTCCCCGCAAACGAGACTAAAAACACGATCTCATTTATTAATTAATCCTACGTAAGTAAAATAACCATTAAAATAAGACTAACCGTTAAAACAAAACTATTTTTGGTATTTTTCATGATTAAAAATGACTACAAAACATTAATGAAACTATTTTTTGTAATTTTTGTTTTCTTGTAATAAAATAAAAAAAAAGAGTAAAAATTAGTTGAAATAGCTATATTAGGCCTAAATTTAATATGTACATGCTAAAAAGGGTGAAATCTCGAGGAGGGTCAAAAATCACATGTCTACACGGCCGCAGTGCAAACTTCAGAGAGTGCACATTTTTCCTAACAGGTCCTGCACTGCATCAGAAACAAGCCTACACACATCTCAAAACTAGTTAGTCCAAAAACAAATCCTACACTAAAAATAAAATCAAAGAAAAACAAGAAGAAAGACACATGGGTTGTCTCCCAAGAAGCGCCTGATTTAACTTCGCGGCACGACGCAGGTTACCATCAAATCACTTGAGATGGATCATTGCCACCATGTGGCTGTCATCAATCTTGCCAAGATAGTGCTTGACTCTGTGCCCATTAATTCTGAAGATCTCACCATTTTTGTTTTTCAAGTCAAGTGCACCAAACGGAGTCACAAGCACCACTTCAAAAGGTCCACTTTATTTTGACTTAAGCTTTCCCGGAAACAGACGTAACCGAGAATTGAACAAGAGAACCAAATCACCCACAACTCCTTGCTACGAGCATACTTGTCATGAAGGTACTTCATCTTGTCCATATACAAGGACGAACTGGAGTAGGCATGGAATCGGAATTCATCAAGTTCATTGAGCTGCTCCACACGAAGATTTGCTACCACATCCCATTCAAGATTCAGCTTCCTCAAAGCCCACATGGCCTTGTGCTCTAACTCAACCGGAAGATGGAAAGCTTTCCCAAACACCAACCGATACGGAGACATGCCAATCGGAGTCTTTTAAGCAGTCCTATAAGACCATAGAGCATCATCCAATTTCTTTGACCAATCGGTTCTATTTGCATTGACCGTTTTTGACAATATACTCTTGATTTCCCTGTTTGAGACTTCAACATGGACACTCGCCTGAGGATGATAAGGAGTGGAGTCTTTGTGATTGACACCACACTTTGCAAGCAAAGTGTCAAAAGATCGATTGCAAAAATGCGACCCCCCATCACTCATAATTGCTCATGGAGTGCCAAACCTAGTAAAATACTCTTCTTGAGAAACGCAACAACACTTCGGGCCTCATTATTGGGTAAAGCCACGGCCTCAACCCATTTTGAAACATAGTCAACCGCCACTAGAATGTATGTGTTCCCACATGAGCTTACAAACGGGCCCATGAAATCAATGCCCCACACATCAAAAATATCAACTTCTAGAATGGTGTTGAGAGGCATCTCATCTTTCTTCGAATTTCCACCCGCTCTTTGACATTCGTCACACCTCTTTACAAGTTCACTTGCATCTTTATACAAAGTTGGCCAGTAAAACCCACAACTAAGAACCTTCGAAGCTGTCCTTGCCCCGCCATGATGGCCACCATAGGGAGAGGAGTAACAAGCCTCTAAGATACTCAACTGCTCCTCCTCTGGGAGACACCTTCGGATCACTCCGTCAGTGCAAATCTTGAACAAGTACGGCTCATCCCAATAGAAATCCAAACTATCCCGTTTGAGCTTCTTCCTTTGGTTAGAAGAGAGCTCACACGGGATTATACCAGTCACAAGGAAATTAGCAACACCCGCAAACCATGGCATATCATTCACTAATACAGAAAGTAGTTGCTCATCGGGAAATGAATCGTTGATCTCTAGGCCATCACAAGGCCTCCCCTCCTCCTCCAATCGGGACAAGTGGTCCGCCACTTGGATTTCACTGCCTTTTCGGTCCACAATCTCCAAATCAAACTCTTGAAGTAACAAGACCCATCGCATCAGCCTAGATTTGGAATCTTTCTTCGTCATCAAACAAAGATTTGAAGGATTAGTTTTTCAACTTCACCATTCCTTTCGTGGGAATACAATTCGAGATTATCGGAGTACGGCATGATCGGCGAGAACTATGACCTTGGCTCCTATTAGATACGGCCAAAATTTCTCCATTGCGAACACAATAGCCAACAACTCTTTTCAGTCACTGTGCAATTCATTTGAGCATCATTCATTGTCTTGCTCGCATAATACACCGGGTGAAACATTTTATTCACTCTTTGACCCAAGACCTCCCCAACCGCAACTTCACTCACGTCACACATAAGCTCGAAAGGCAAGCTCTAATTGGGTGCGGTGACAATGGAAGTGGTGGTCAACTTGTGCTTGAGATGTTCAAAAGGTTGCATACATCTCTCATCGAACACGAACTTAGCATCCTTTTCCAGTAGCATGCACAAAGGATTCACTACCTTCGAAAAATCCTTGATAAATCTCCGTTAGAACCCCACATAACCAAGAAAACTTCTAACCCCCTTGAGAAAAGTGGGGGCAGGAAGCCTTGAAATCACCTCTATTTTGGCTTTGTCCACCTGCTCAACCATGAAGCGCCATTTTTCCCAATTGAGCACAAGATTGGTTTCTTCACACCGGGGCCAACACCCTATCAAGATTCTTCAAACACTCATCAAACGAGTCACCCACAACACTGAAGTCGTCCATGAACACCTCTGAAATATCTTCCACCATGTCGGTGAAAATGGCCATCATACACCGCTGGAATGTAGCCGGTGCATTACACAACCCAACTGGCATCCTAGAAAAGGGAAAGGCACCATATGGGCAAGTGAAGGTAGACTTCTCCTGATCTTCCGGAGCAATCAAAATTTGGTTGTATATAGTATACCCATCCAAGAAACAGTCAAGGCATGCCCAGCAAGTCGATCAAGCATCTGGTCAAGGAAAGGTAATGGAAAGTGATCCTTGCGGGTCACTTTGTTCAGCTTGCGGTAGTCCATGCACACCCTCCATCCAGTGACTGTCCGGGTAGGAACTAGTTCATTTTGCGCATTGGTCACCACGGTTATACCACCCTTCTTTGGCACACATTGCACCGGCGAAGTCCAAGAACTGTCAGAGATGGGGTACACAACACCGGAATCCAACCACTTGATCACCTCCTTTTTCACAACTTCTTGCATTGCCTCGTTCAACCTCCTTTGATGTTCCAAGGAGGGCTTTGCATCATCTTCAAGAATAATCTTGTGCATACAAAAAGCGGGGCTTATTCCCCAAATATCAGCTAAAGTCCATCCAATTGCCTTCTTCCGCTTTTGGAGCACCACCAATGTGGTATCTACCTGCATGTCAGTAAGACAAGAGGAAAGAATAACTTGCAAAGTTGAACTAGGGCCTAAGAATTCATACCTGAGGTGTGGAGGCAACGACTTCAACTCCAACACCGGAGATTCCTTAATTGAGGTCTTTGTTGGTAGAGTCTTCCTATTCTCAAGATCCAAAGAGAGCTTCCGAGGCTCATAAGAGTAAGAGCCCATTCCATGTAAAGCATTTACACACTCCTCCTGGCCTTCATCCTCATTGACATCAAGACTCAACAAAACCGCCTCTAGAGGGTCCTCCACATTGATCATTGCACTAGTATCATCAATTATCACTGTCGTGACAAGATCCACAAATGAGCACACTTCAGTACAGTTGGGCTGCTTTATTGACTTACACACATGAAAGACCACTTTTTCATCTCCCACTCGAAAAGTGAGTTCCCCTGCTTCCACATCAACTAAGGCCTTCCCCGTAGCAAGGAAAGGTCTTCCCAAAATTATAGGCACCTCAAAATCGACCTCACAATCGAGAATCACAAAATCAGCTGGCAAGATGAATTTGTCCACCCGGATGAGAACATCATCTATTATACCCAAGGGCCTCTTCATCGATCTATCTGCCATTTGCAACCTCATGGAAGTTGGCCTCGGTCTTCCAATACCCAAACTCTTGAAAACTGAGTAGGGGATCAAGTTGATACTCGCCCCCAAATCATATAGAGCTTTAGCAAAGTCTGCACTTCCAATATTGCAAGGAATGGTGAAAGCACCGGGATCCTCCAACTTCGGAGCCATTGAATGCACTATAGCACTAACTTGGTGAGTCATCTTGATAGTTTCACAGTCCATGGATCTTTTCTTCGTCACCAAATCTTTCATGAATTTAGCGTAACCAGGCATTTGCTCTAAAGCCTCCACCAAAGGCACATTAATGGATAAGCTCTTCATCATGTCAATGAATTTTTTAAACTGATTCTCATTTTTCTGCTTTGCGAGCCTTTGAGGATAAGGTGGAGGTGGCCTTGGCAAAGGAGCCTTGGCTTTAGGCACAACCGTTTCCGGCATGTCTATTACATGTTCCCTAGATGGGTTCACGTCATTCTGAGTTTCCACCTCGGTATCTTTGATATCAATCATCACTTCTTCATTCACGTTCTCATCAATCACATTCTCAACCACCAAAGGGATCTCATCCTCTTGCAACTCAACTTCATCACTCAAAATTTCTTTTTGTTTGGAGGCATTCACATCACCGCCTCGACCACTTTTAGTAATTACCGCCATTGCTTTCCCAGTATGGTTCCTACCCTTCGGGTTGACTACCGTATCACTAGGTAGAGCCCCCTTAGGGCGAGTATTCAAGGACTGTGAGATTTGGCCTAGCTGAACCTACAAGTTTCTGATTGAAGTATTGTCGGATGCTAACTGAGCATCGGAGTCAGCATTCTTTTTCATCATCTGGTCAAACATCATTTCAATTCTCCCCATGTCATTGTTGGATGAACTAGGACCTTGGGCTAGAAATGGGGGTGGATTGCTCGGTTGTTGATATATTGGGGGCCTTTGAAAGCCTTGCCCCCAATTTCCTTGATCATTATTGTTTCAACCACCCTGATTGTTGTTTCCACCCCAGTTGTTGTTATTGTTACCCCGGTTTCCCTGATTAGTTTGATTGTTGTTCTGGTTGCCCCAATTGGGACTGTGATTGTTGTTCCCCCAATTATTGTTTCCTTGTTGTTGATTACTCCACTTATTGTTCCCTTAATGTTGATTACCCCAATTACCTTGGGATCTCCATTGTTGTTGTTGGTTGGAAGAATTGCCCCTTTGGCCTTGATAATTGTTCGCGTATTGCACTTCTTCATTCTGCTCATCATACCCATCATCTTGGAACCCACCACTATCTTGGTTGTATTGATCCGAATTCCCTTGGTTCCGCTGCCCTCTTTGTCTTTTTTTGTTCACCAACATGTTGACACCCTCCATAGCATTCACTTGTCGTGGAGTTTGAACCTGTTGTAATTGTGCCTTTGCTAGCTGGTTAATAGTTGTTGTCAGTTCAGCTATTGCCTGCCAATGATCATGGAGCTCTTTGTGAAAGTGAATGACCGTGGGGTCACCCTGTGGCACATTTTCTCTACTTTGCCAAGCGGAAGAAGTGTCCGCCATCTCATCCAATATCTCACAAGCTTGATCATACGGCGTGTTCATGAAGTTGCCCCCAGCTAGTTGGTTCACTATGCACTGATTTGTTGTGTTAATGCCTCGGTAGAATGTCTATTGTATCATTGCCTCAGTCATATCATTGTTAGGGAATTACTTAACCATGGTCCGGTATCGCTCCCAAATTTAATGCAAGGGTTCATTGGGCTCCTGTTTGAAAGCTAAGATTTCATCCCTCAAAGTTGCCATGTGCCCCAGTGAGAAAACTTTTGCAATGAAATTATCCGCCAACTCATCCCATGTATGGATGGAGTGGTTGGGGAGTCTCTCGAGCCAATCTAGTGCCTTCCCTCGAAGAGAGAAATGGGATAGTCTCAACCGCAAGGCATCCTCGGACACGTTGGTTTTCTTGCTCCCCCAACATGCATCAACAAAGCCCTTGAGGTGCTTGTAAGCATTTTGATCGGGAGCACCCGTGAAATATCTTCGTTGCTCCAGCAAGGTCAGCATCACAATAGTAATTTGAAAATTTCCCGCCCTGATTCGGAGTGGGACAATTGCACTGGCATATCCTTGGTTGGGAAGCACCCGAGGGGCCACTCTTGGAGGTGGCGGGGGAGGGTCTGGAACATTATCATTGGCATTGGCCTGGCGGCCTCTCCTTTGTCCTTGAGGTGCAAGAGGCACCTCATCTTCACCGAAGTCATCAACCTCCTCCCCCGGGATCATATTTCCAAGAGGGTCATTGTTGTTGTTTGCCGCCATTTTGTACCTGGATTGGCGTCACACAAAGATTAGTATCACAGAAGGAAAGAAAAACAAAAAAAAACAAAACTATATAGATAGATAGCCAAAACCATTAGCTCCCCGGCAACGGTGCCAAAAAGTGATCGGAGCCAACCCTGCACCACTATAGAGTGGCGATAGCGGTCGATGCAGCTTTTACCCGAAAAGGTCGGGATCGAATCCACAGGGAGCTAGAATTGGGAATTGGATTCCTATATAAACTAGCAATGCGTAATGCTCTTAATTACGCTTCCAATCATAGTTGTTCTTTTGATTACTTCTATTTTCATACTAATGAGATGCTACATTAAACTAAGAATAATTGCTTGAAAGGTTTTCTAATAGGAATCGAGGCACTAGGGAAGTGACTTCCCCCTAGGTGAACACTTGACGGGATCTAGTATCTAAGGCAAAGATGTTATGTTTGGGATCGCGATATAGCCAATGCACGACACTACTCACTCTATACCTCTCGGTAGCTCGAGTGACTTTGCCCAAATTGACTTTCTCAAGACCAATTGGATGTCGAAATTATGCAAGCAATGTAGGCTCATGTCGGGTATTACTATCTCTAGATTTAACCCTTTAATTGGGGCTATCAATCTCTTGAGTACGCCCAAATTCCTTGTTGGACTGATTTCCTAGACTTAAGCTCTCTTTCTCAAGAAGAGCCCAAGTCAAATAGGCACAAATTAGTGTTTGCAACCACTAATCCAACAAAATAACACAAATTAGTCCAAATATCAACCACCCAAAAACATCTAAGCATTAAAACACAAGACCCATCAAATACCCACACTAAGGTTGAGCCACAACCCTAGCTAATGGGTCTAGCTACTCATATTAATGGAAGAAAACATGAAATTTAATGAAGAATAAACCATATAATTTGATTACAAACTAAGATAATGAATATTCAGTGTTAAAGTAGCTCCAAATTACTCAAAATGGAACAAAACAACCGTTCACGTGCTCAGCTAAAAGTTAGATTACCAAAGATCCCCTAAAAATGTGAAAAAAAAGTATTTATACTAGGCCGAATTTTTTTGACAAAAATACCCCTGCGAAGGTACTGCGGACCGCGAAAAATGCACCGCGGCCACACATGAGGCTTTTTGGCTTGAATATTTCACTCTCTGAATCTCGCCACCGCGGGCCGCACAAAATGCACCGCGGCCGCGGTGGCTTCATTGCGGTCCGCATAAAATGCTCTGCGGATCGCACTGACTTCAATTGCCCAAACTTCCAACTCTCTGAAACCCCCTATTTACGGACCGCATAAAATGGATTGCGGCCGCGAAGAGGCTTCTGCGGCCGCAAGAAAACCTCCGCGGACCGCACTGCTTTAAGCTCAAAATTTGCACCTCTCTGAATCTCCTCACTGCGGACCGCACTAAATGGATTGCGGCCGCGGTGGGTCTATTGCAGCTGTGCTTTAACTTGTTCTTGGTACTTGTGCATGTTTTACTCATTTTTGAGCTGATTTTTGACTCTTGTCACTTTCTTGACCAAACCCTGCAAACAAGTACAACATGTAAGCCTTTTAGGACTATTTGTATTCATTTTAAATCAAAGCTCAAGTTAAAAGGAGTGTAAAATGAACTAGAATCCCTATTTATTAGGTTACAACTCCACCGCCACTGTCTTTCCTATCCATGACAGCACCATAGCCAGAGGCGGACCTACCTTGATGGTTGAGGGATCACGGGACCCCGTTAGCCTCGGCAAAAACCCTGTATATATATATCTTTGCATATTGCTGGGACCCCTTAAATTTTTTTCTTGTGCCTCAAAACACAAAGAGGCGAATTGGAGGAGTAGTTTTGTGTAGGTTGCTTAACTTTCTAGCTTTGCTGGAGATCGTGGGTTCAAAACCCATTTTCACCACTTTCTCCTCTCCTTTTATTTTACTTTCTTTTGAGTTCAACTAGTTTGTACCTAACAGCAAACTGCTTCACTTTTTACTTTATTCTTTTTCTGAATTCAAATATAGTTTACTTTTAATATATAATAAACAACTTACTTAATTTTATTCTTTTTCAAATCCGTTCCTTAAACTTAAAAGCCTCAAATTGTAATTTATCGCGCTTCAGATGTAGAAAAATACAAATCCTTCTTCCACAATTTTCTTCAACAATCACTTTGACAAAGTAGCGGATATCCATCAACTTTGATTCGGCAATGACAACTAATTAAGAGTTTGAGGCTTTTCTTCAGTTCCTAAACTATTAGCACACCCTTAATCTTGATTTATTTAGTAAGTTTTTTGATAATTTTTAAAGTTTGAACACCCTTTTGATCACAGACCCCTTTTTTAATTGAGAAAAAGCTCGAAATTTTAAAGTTTGAAACAGTCTTAAATCAAATATCTTCCCTTTCCGTAGCACATATTTTGCAAAGAAATCTCTCTCTTTGTTCGATGTTTTCTATTTCTTTAGAACTTCTTTTTATTTGTACTTGGATGATAAGTCATCATAATCATTGAGTTTTCAAAGAGTTGCCCACCAAATTTTATCACTAATAATTAGCATACAATAGTGCCCCCGTCATGCCCAAATCCTGGGTCCGCCTCTGACCATAGCATTGCATCTTTCCCACTGATTTGCTAATTCTCCTTTGAATGAACCTTTTACACAGGTTCCCTCTATGAACCCTAATTTATTTTTCAACAATAGTGCCATTCGCATAACTCGACTCCACAGATCATAATTTTCTGGACCTGTGAGTTTTATGTCGATCAATACCATACTAGGTGTGTCTGATTCCGTCATGATTAAAGGATGATTGTGGTCAATTCAATGAACTTCTTCTTCTCCCATGGCCGCCCAATCTTGACAATGGCTTCCTACTGAAATGATAGAATTTTGGTCATAAACCCTATCGATCGCTTTGATACCATGATAGAATCTGAGATCTATTCACACGAACTCAGATTATTATGCATGCAATCGATGAACTATGCAATTAGGGAAGAGCATAGAGAGAGAAAGCAGAGAGAAGGAAGAGGAATTCTCATTACTGTGTAAACTAACTATAGGAATACACAGTACTAACTAGTATAACCGTTTTAGAAAATAATCACTAAACCAATCAAGAATAAATTAATAGGGTGAATCTCAGTTGAACTTAATAAATCCTAGACCAAGTAAAGCAAAGTTCTTGTATGATGAATTGGGATTAGGAACATTAAATAACGAATTTAATATGCTATGATTGGCAAGACATGCAATATCATAAATGTATAATAAATGCGAGAATGATAAGGGTTATAGTGTAAAGGAATCGTCACCCAATGATTGTGCGATTGGGTGTTTCCTCTCTCTGACGATGTGGAAAAGTAAGTAATCAATCTTAGTTATGGGATCTTGAAATTTGTGGATAAAGATTGAACAACATGTGCTTGAATAAAAGAATAAGACCACTCTTTCGTATATTCTTCTCTCAACTTTACAATATGTCTCAGTTCTCAAAAAGGGTAGATCCCCATTTGTTCCCCATCTCTTCCTATTTATAAGGGACATTCCCTAAAAATTACAACATAAAAGAATATCCAAAGGAATATTCTTCCTGTCTATTTCTGTGTTTAAGCTACCGTTACTATCCTATATCAGCTACCTGCTTCTAGTCGCCTGCCTTCATTACGACGGCCGTCAATCTCTGTGTCTTGGTCAACCCCGTCCTATGTTCTGTTTATCCGTTGTCGTGGTTACCAAATTTGGACCTATACAGTTAGTCCCTCCGCTTGTTGAGGCCGTAACCCTGCACATCCTCGGTAAGCGGACATCATTCAGTTCCGTTGTGGGAGAATTTGGCTATTAGATTACGCCGGGTTAACTAAGATCGAGAGAACGACACAGCTTGCGGAACCCTGATTGGTGTGATTATCAAAGTGTAACGTCACCACCACGCGCGTCATCATTACGCATCTTCCCGAGACATCGTCTGTGTGCTTGTCGCTTTGGTTTTAGCACCATTGATAGTCCTCTGCTTCGATTTTTATGCCACCCATCCCTATAAATAGGTAAGTGTTTCGTTTTTTCAAAAAATTTTGCCATCTCATTCCTCGTGTGTACATTATTCTCCTTTGATCATCTTTCTCAGTTCTTAGCTCCATTTTTGCAATTCTGATTATCATCTTCTTGTTTTGTCATCGTCTCTCCCTTTAGGTTTACTAGCACACCCTCTATTATCGAGATGTATCGAACCTTCCGTGCACACGATGAAGTTTCCGACGCCACTCTGTTGTCAGTGGCCCCT
Source organism: Nicotiana attenuata (assembly GCF_001879085.1). Classification (NCBI taxonomy): domain Eukaryota; kingdom Viridiplantae; phylum Streptophyta; class Magnoliopsida; order Solanales; family Solanaceae; genus Nicotiana; species Nicotiana attenuata. Next base: position 312,452 of record NW_017670750.1, read on the forward strand.
CCTTTCGGTGGTGAGGATATCGCGGCTGATGAGGGTGATAGTTTCCCTACCGTGGAGAAGATACTCCCCAGAAACCCTTCGTCCAAGAGTGATTTTCATAAGGAGCCTGCACCTTCTCCCGTTCCGGTGATTTCTGAAATCGGGTCATCTTAGATAGATGAACTCCGATCTACATACCACATTCCTCCTCACGTCAAGATGGTTCCAGCTAGGGGGGACATCGTAGAGGTCCACAGACCCGGTTATTGTGCTTTTTATGTGTATCCTTTCGTGATTGGTCACACCCTCCCTCTTCTTCCGCTGGTGAAGGAGTTCTATCGGTTTTACGAAGTCTATGCGGCACAGCTGTCTCCGTACTTATATAAAATCTTTGTGATGCTAACGAAGTATGCGGAGTTAGCTGAGTGTGAGGTTGACATCCGCCACCTTTTACATTTATTTTCCCCGAGCTTTCATAGAGGTACCATGATACATTTGCGGCATCACGGGACCAGGGGATTGGTGGTTGGAACGGATGACAGGGCGAGCCGGAAGTATTGTCACAAGTATTTTTTCATCAAAACGGAGCACTTTGTGTCGGACCCTGCTGGATTTCCTGAGCAGTGGAATCATAACCGCAGGTGTCGTTGTCGTAAGCTTGTTATCTACATTCGTTCTTTCTATTTTTTATTCATCCGTGATTATTCCGTGCAGCTGAGAGGCGTGCACCTTTCCCGTCATCGGCATTGAGGATTGGGTAGCTCGCATGCAACCTTACATGGTGGGGATTCGAGATTGGGCCGCTTTCTTCAAACGCTTCGGACCGAAGGTTCCGTCTGGTAAATATTACTTTTGCTCCGACCTTCGGCTATTTGCTATTTCTTATTGGTACGATCCCTTTGTGCTGACAGGCCGAAGGACTTCCAAAAAGAAGGCTCCAGTCCCGACATTTCGCCAGGCCATTGCATTAGCGGGGATGCAATTAACTATAGTCGAGTCCGTCAGCGGAGGTCGTACTCAGACTTTTCCAATGAGGGACCCTCCTCGGGATGTCATTTTACGGGACGAGATCTCTTTCCGTCCTATCTACCACCTCGTAGATAATCTTTCAACGGAGACGAATCGCCGTCGAGAAAGAGGAGGAGGGTGGAGCTTGGGAAGGTCGTCGCCACAGGCATTGGAAAGAGGAAAATTATTGCTTCAGGAGTGGCATCTTCGCCCAGGTCAGGCACAGGGGCCCTTTTCATGGCTGACGCCATTTTGGCGGGGAGGTCACCTAGGGCCGAAGAGACATACCAAGGCGGGGGATCTGTATGATCTACTGAAGGTGGCGCGTCGTCTGCTGTCGGAGGGGGTGGAGCAGTGCTTGCTGAGGACGATGATTCAGGTTCGAACGTCGATCCTGAAGATGTGTGGGCCTTCTTAGAGAGAAATACCCGCATGGAAGTGAGGACGAAGGGTCCTAACCAATATGTAATCATTCCCGTGGATTACGATCTTTTAGCGAACTCCGAGCAGGCAGTGTTGCCATTTTCCCCTTTGTGTGCTGCTTCCAAGAACACAGAGTATTTCCGGCATGGCTTTGCGGGTAAGTGTTTTCACTCTCCTCCTTTTTTTGGATTAGTTTTGTATGCGTAATCTACTTAAGTCGACTTTCTTTCCATTACATATCAGACTCGCATCAAGGGGATTGAGCATGATCGGAGGGATGAACGGAGGACGGCCGTCTTTGGGAAGGTGGCCTCTAAGTAGAAAGTGTACCGCACCAAGCACCGTGCATTGGCCGATGTCTTCACTCAAGATAGCAATTTTCATCTGTTTCGCAATGTGCTCAAGCAAAAAGAGGAAGAGTTGGCGCAGAAGGTTGAGGAGCTAAAAGAGCGGGACGACAAGCTGATGAAGGCCATTGGTCGATGTAGCGAGCTTGAGACGGCCCTTAAGGCCAAGGATGATGAGCTTGAAGTGAGCAAGGGGATAACGGCCGAGAACGCCGACCTTCAGGCTTGGGTGGCCGCCTTAACTGCCGAACTTGGGCAAAGAGAGGCGGAGGCTGTCGACGAGGAGTGAATTGAGCGCTAAAGCTGATGACTTGGCTCGTGCTAAAAGGGTATGGTGACTGTCGTATCTGAAATAGCGGCCCTGGAAGACGCCCTCCGTGTTTGTAGGTCTGAGCGGGACAATGAGGTGGAGACGTCAGCGCTCAAGGTGGCGAGATTAGAAAAACGGATCCAAGATTTGGAAGCGAAGTTATCCGTGTTGAACGATCAGGTTGTTGCCTTGAAGGCAAATGAAGTGCAACGGCAGTCGCAACCCTCCATGTCTCATACCTTAGCTGATCCCGTCGTGCCGCGGGAGTTGTATGAGATGTTGTTCCATGCGAGGCTCAACTAGATGTATACAAGTCCCTGCAAGCTAACGGGAAGATTTCCGAGGCAGAACTCGAGGGTGTACGTGTTAAAGCACGTGCAGCTCGTGAGGCCTGTGGCTATGATCCTGGTACGCCTAGCGGAGACGATGTTGATGATGATGATGCGGACATGCTCGCCTCCGATTCTTGGTATAACGAGGAGTATGCTACGGGAGATGACGCGGCGTAGGGCTGTTGTATTTATTTTGTTTTCTCTTTGCTATTTTTGTGAAGGCATCTTCGAGCCATTTGTACAAAACTTTTGTAATATAACAGTTGAAATGGAATGACTATCTTTTTGCTATTTACCTTCTAATTGTTATTCTTGTTTGCTGTGAGGGGGTCTCAGGCTTTTCGGCCCCTCGTGTACTGTTTTGGCGTGGTTGATTGTAGATCTTAGTAACTTGAGCAGGGTCGAATTTAAATGATTCGAGTGAGGTCGAGTTTTTTCTTTTGGCGATGGCTTTTGCCCGTAGGGGTGTTATTTCGAGTTAAGGTTGAAATGTTAACCCGTTGTAATTCAAGCAATTGAATTTTTCTTTTGGCGACGGCTTTTGGCCGTAGGGGTGTTATTTCGAGTTAAGGTCGAAATGTTATCCCGTCGTAATTTGATCAAAGTCGAAATTTTCTTTTGGCGACAGCTTTTAGACGTAAGGGTGTTATTCTGAGTTAAGGCCGAAATGTTAACCCGTTGTAATTCGAGCAAAGTCGAAATTTTCTTTTGGCGAAGGCTTTTGGCCGTAGGGGTGTTATTTCGAGTTAAGGTCGAAATGTTAACCCGTTGTAGTTCGAGCGAAGTCGAATTTTTCTTTTGGCGACGGCTTTTGGCCGTAGGGGTGTTATTTTGAGTTAAGGTCGAAATGTTAACCCGTTGTAATTCGAGCGAAGTCGAAATTTTCTTTTGGCGACGTCTTTTGGCCGTAGGGGTGTTATTTTGAGTTAAGGTCGAAATGTTAACCCGTTGTAATTCGAGCAAAGTAGAATTTTTCTTTTGGCGACGGCTTTTGGTCGTAGGGGTGTTATTTCGAGTTAAGGTCGAAATGTTAACCCGTTGTAATTCGAACGAAGTCGAATTTTTCTGTGATAGAGAATAAAATGTTGCTTTATTTCACTCATTGGAGAATATCTTGGTGGAGAGTACAAAATGTTGCTTTATTTCATTCACTGGAGAATAATATACATGTACATTTCATACATATATTGGAGAAGTTTCCATGTATCTAGTCCCTTCATCGTTCAGCCTGGAGAAGCGATCAGCACGCGGGGCGATGAATTATACTTTAAACTTTGAGACGTCCCCTTCGTTGCCTCGTTAAAAACCTACCCGAGAAAACCCAATTGGGACAAAACCCGGGCGAGGGAAAAAGAGTATGATTTTGGGGGGCGTCCTTTTTCAGAAGTTGAAGTACTTGAGGTGAGCGACGTTCCAATTGTTTGGTAGTGGTTTTCCTTCCATTGTCTCTAGTTGGAATGCTCCTTTACTTGCTGCTGCAGTGATTTTATATGGCCCGTCCCAATTGGTTCCTAATTTGCCTTCCTTCGGATCTTTGCTTGCCAGTGTTTTGGCTTTGAGAACATAGTCTCCGACTTTGAGTGGTTGTACTTTGACCTTTTTGTTGTAGTACCTTTATGCCTGTTGTTTTTGGGCTACCATTCTTACGTAAGTCATGTCTCTTCGTTCTTCTACCTCGTCGAGGTCTTGTCTTCTGTTCTCATCGTTGCTCCATCCACATTTATTGGAGTACCTTAGGCTGGCTCTCCGACCTCAACAGGTATCATGGCGTCAGTCCCGTAGACTAGTGAATATGGCATTTTGCTTCTGCTTGTTTTTGGCGAAGTGCGATAGGACCATAGTACCTCTGGTAGCAACTCCGGTCGTAACCCTTTAGCGTCCTCGAGCTTCTTATTTAAAATGTTCAGTATTGTCTTGTTGGAGGATTCGGCCTGACCGTTGCCTACGGGATGGTATGGCGTGGAGAGTATTCTCTTGATGTTCCATTTTTCAAAGAATGCGGTGGTCTTTCTCCCGGTGAATTGGGGCCCATTGTCACAGCTGATTTCTTTAGGGATGCCGAAACGACATATGATATTCTTTCATATGAATGCGATGACTTCCTGTTCGCGTATTTGGGTGAACGCACCTGCTTCCACCCATTTGGAAAAGTAGTCAGTTAAAACTAAAAGGAAATGTATCTTACCTCGACCTGCTGGGAGGGGTCCGACGATGTCCATTCCTCATTCGATGAACGGTCACGACGAAGTAACAGAGTGGAGATGTTCGCCCGCTTGATGTATCATAGGTGCATATTTCTGGCACTGTTCGCATCTTTTGACATAATCTGTGGCTTCCTTTTTCATGGTGGGCCAGTATTATCCTGCCCGAATAAGGCATCTGACTAGTGTCACACCTCCTTTTTTACACACTACCCCGAAGGATAGTATATAAGGGAGTTTTTCCATTCAAAGTGACATTATTCGAAATGGGATTATTTATTTGTTTCAGAGTCGCCACTTGGGATAGGTTTGGCTTTTGGTGTCCCAAGTCACCGATTTATCTTGAATCCCAAATCGAGAAAAAATTCGACTTCCCGAATGGAGTCTGCGAACCAGAAATTCTGAATAAGGAATTCTGTTGACCCGAGGGAAGGTGTTAGGCACCCCGGATCCCGTGGTTCTAGCACGGTCGCTTAAACTATTATAATTGGCAAAAATCTGATTTTAATACATGTCACCCTATGGTGCAATTTTTAGAATTATTTACCGCTTTTGATTAATAATAAAGTTTTAGGAAATTGAACGTCGTTTTAAACATGTTTTTGGATCACGTCACATGAAATGCACCTGGATCCTCGACATATTTTATTCAACTTTTTGGGATTTGGATTTGGGTCGCATGAAATGCACACCCGAATTTAGGAAGGTAAGATTATTAAAGAACGCGCCTAAAGCAACTAACGCGTTATTAACTTTGCGGGAGGCCATGAAAATTCACTAAATGGCACGTCCCGAGTTCTAAATATTTTAATATGAGTGTTTAAAGAGGGCCACGCAATTTATGAATTTTATTTGGCGCGGTGCATCTCGTTTTTATTTTAAAGGCCAACCTAAAAGAACTACGATTTGCTATTAAAGATTGTTTCTAAACAAAAACCTAGTTAATTAGCATTGTGAATTGCTATTGTTAAAGGTAATCAAGGAAATTGGGCCTCAAGTTCAAGTCCATACTTGAACAAAAGGAAACACCTTTTAGTTCAAGTGTGTTACTTAACTCAAAGGCCCAAAGCCTATGATTCAGCTTTTAAAAGTCAGATCTACTAACATTGATGAGCGAGGTAAGGCTTTTAGTCGATAGGGCCTCGATGCTGGCCCATATGAAAAGATATCATTCCAACTTTAGCTAATCCAAATGTTTGAAAATGTGGGCCTCAATCACAAACCCATTTTTAGGTAAGCTGATAGCCTCACTGGAGGAGACCGCTTGGGCTTCTTATCATTTGACTAAGGCCTCATTAGACCTAGTCCAAAGGACCACAAATTTCTTCCTAAACCCATTGCTGAATTTTGATCCAAGACAAAAGTCCTAAATTAATATTAACTTTAAATGAGACTTTATAGTACCGACCCTAATTGATTTTAACTTTAACAATTCATAAGCCAATAGGTTATTCCCTAACAGATTGCAATATTGATCGGAAAAATTGTCTTGTTAGTTTTGCTTTCACTCGTAAATGAATCTGTTCAATCTAAAAGAACACTACAATACTTTCTGAAATTTAATGATGAACATGAGGTGATTGCTATTTTAACTAAAGAAGGCATGGATTTCTAAACTTAGAGATCTCAAGTCTACACATATAGAACCAATTATTGTCATACTAATTCTATCACATCTCTAACAAAGCTGATTTAATACTGCTAACTTTACTGCAATTACAATAGGGCAGAAATGTCACCAGAGTTATCATGTACGAGGGAGATAAAATACAGTTCAACAGTCCAATTTACACGTTAATCCACTAGTTCTACTAATACAAACAAAGGACTATGGTTTCAATTATGCTAGAAACAAAACTCTAAACCAAGCAAAGCAATGTGATATTCAGGTAGTGAAAAACACAAAAACAGTAATTCATTATTCATTCCTTGAATCTGCAATTCCAGCTATTACACACCTCTTGAGATTGAGAGATACCTGGAGTTAAGGCGAAATGAAAGAAGAAGGAATCAACAATGGCAAAGCAAGCAATTAGCAGTTGAAATCCAGCAGCAACATAACAATAGGATCAGTTTGAAAGCCAAAATTGCAATATTACAGCCCAAGAGTGAATGACAGATGAACAGCAACCAACAAAAACAAACAGAAAAGACTTGATTGAACCCAAACACACTCGAAATTGAACCCAGTAAGCTTCTGAAGTTTCAGCACCCAAACACAAGGGATGTTCAAGCCATTTTCATATTTATCTAAGCTAGAAACTCTAATCAGTGCCTGGAATTCGAAAATCTCTAAGAAACTCCAATGGAACAGTATTTTTCTGGAGTTTTTGTGCTTTTTTTTTTAAGGACTAAGATCTAAAAATGAACTTTCTAACTCTAAGATTTCAGATTTGATTTTGAATTTTGAAATTCAAATTTTCAGATCATAGAACTTGCGGAAACTTTTTGGGGGGAATTTTTTCAGATGCCCAAACTTTTTCCTTTTTTTTAAAGCAGTGGGGACTGCCTTTTATAGGCAAAATTGAGGGGAAGTTTCAGATTTTCATTTACTCCCTTTTCCCCCTCTTTTATTTTCAATTTTTACTAATTAGTCCCTAAGTTTCTGGCTTGTTACCCAAGTTAGTGCACTAAGTTATTAATATTCCAATTAAAATCCTATTCTAGAAGATTCTAGGAGGTTCTAGTTTCAACTACAGCATTATTTTCTATTTAGGAATGCCTATACTAACCTTGTCCTTAACCCTAAATTACATAGCCTAAGTCAAACTAAACCCCAACCCTCTTTTACCCTAGTCAGAATTTGACTATAGTTAAACTAACAAATCTAATTCAGCTATATCCCAACAGACTAAAACTAATTAAAAGCTAACTAACAGGAACAATAAGGAATTACTGATTAAATCAAACACTGAAATAATAAAAAATTAAAATCAAACACTGCCTAAACAGGATTGACTAAAACAAACAAGAACTAAAAACTACTAATAGCGACGAACACTGAATTGAAACAAAAACATATATCAAAACCGATTCAAAACAAAAATTAAACTAACATCAAAAATCACTAAAACAGGATTAACCAAAACCAAAACAAAATTAAACTAAAAAAAATCAAAAACAGTTACAAGAACAGAATGAACCATGAACAAAAACAAAGATTAAACTAGAAAGAAAAATCGAAAACTCATGAGGATGGAATCAAACTAGGAAGAAAAACTTACAGATTTAATCTTCTAGTCGATTGAACTCGAATCGAGTCCCCAAATAATATTATATGTTTGTTCTTGGTAAGAAGAAACATATAATGTTATGTAGGAACTCAAATCGACACTTGGTAGTATTCGAAAATTCCACCAGTTTTTCCAAAACCCTAGATCCAAAATTTGGAGAATTGCAGTTAGATTTGGGGAGAACTAGTTTGGGGNTGAGCTCTGCCCCTACCTCGGCCTCTAGCACGGCCTCGGCCTCTGCCCCTAGCGGGAGCTACCTGGGGCTCGGACTGCTGATCAGAAGATGAGGAAACACGTGTTCTTGCCATCTGCGAAAGAACAGAGTAGAAATTCAATTAGCGTTGAGAAACCAAACCTCACGATAAGAACAAATGTGAAATTTTTCTAACTCAGTAGCCTCTGGGGATAAATACAGACGACTCCATACCGATCCCTCAAACTCTACTAAGCTTGTCCGTGAGTTGTGAGACCTATGTAACCTAGAGCTTTGATTTAAAACTAATTTGATTGTCCTCGAATTTGGCCCCCAAATAATGTTATGTGTTTGTTCTTGATAAGAATAAACACATAGCATTACCTTGGAACCAATTCGAACTGCGACCCTTCTTCAGAAACTCGAAGCAGTCTTGAAAGAAACCCTAGATCTAAGATTCGTAAGGTTTGAGTTGGATTTAGGGAGAATTGGTTTGGGATTTAGGTAGAGGAGGGTGAGGAGAGTATAGGGTGTGAATTTGGTGGCGAAAGGGTGGTGGCGCCGCCGTGGGCGGCGGCGGCTAGGGTTTCAAATATTTGAGGTATTTGGGTGATGTTTGAAAGAAATAAATCGTGGATTCGAGATAAGGAGGTGGAGGGGAGTATTTTGGTATAATTTGGTGGTCATTGGAGACCGGCCACCGGCAGAGGCGATTTCCGGCCGGCGGCAGACGGCGGAGGGACGGTGGGGAAGTAGGAGTACGAGGAAGATGAACTTTGTCTCTAGGGTTTTCTGAAGATTTGGACATTTTTATTCAAAAGCCAAGATTAACTCAGGCCCGTTAGATTATAAGGGATGGAGGGCTCAGATTGATTTGCCATGAAACGACGTAGTAACACCCCCATACTACGTCGTTTCGATGGTCTGAGGGATGGGGCATTTGGACCGGGTAGGAGTGTGATTTGGGCTGGGCGTTTGGTCCGGTTCTAGGTGAGATTGGGCTGAAAATGGCCCAAAATTTGGGTGTTTATTGAAACCCAGCTTTTCTTCAACCCCAAAATCAAATGAATCAAATCATTGAACTTCAAGTTCTTAATTCTCCTCCAACGGGTCAAAACGCCCTTAAACTACTCGGATAGACACCAAATTTTACGGGTAAGTCTTAACTGATATTTCGGACTTGTACCAAGTTTCGGAATCGAAATCCGAACCCGATACCTAGGAAAACAATGATTTCTTAGTTTATTTAAACCTTTGAAATTTTAACTTAACAATTTCACATAAAAATTCATTATCGGGCTAGGGACCTCGGAATTCAATTCCGGGCATACGCCCAGGTCCCATATTTTTCCACTGACCCTTAGAAATTGTCAAATCACGATTCCGGGTCCGTTTCCCCAAAATGTTGACCGAAGTCAAACTTGGCCTTTTTAATGAAACTTAAAGAAGCAACTAGACTTATTCTTGCTCAAAACTCTTCTACTTCCGAACCACCCATCCCCGCAAGTCATAAATTAGCTAAAGCAAGTGCGGGAAGTCTTATTTAAGGGAACGGGGTTCAAAAATGCAAAACGACCGGTCGGGTCGTTACACTTTCTCGCAAAGCTTTTGGCGAGAAAAGAATGCACTTGTATAAATTATAAATTATACCATACATGTTATATATACAATGCATTATTGGTATATTTCTATGTTTCTGAATACCATTTGGTGGTGACTTATTTTACCATACATGTTATATTCACAATATATTATTGAAATATTTGTGTGTATTTTTCAGAATTGGAAGGTATTATCGGTGTAAGTTTTTTAAATTTATACATGTTTTATACGGGTTATAAAGTGATTGTACCCTAGATACATATAGTGTATTTTTACATTGCAGGATTCGGTATTTTACATTTATATAACATGTGATTTGGATTTATATATATTTATTCCCATTCAAACATATACTATGTATACATAAGGTATAATTAGCACCTCATTCAGTTTTGAATATAAAAGACACAAAGCAAAACTAACAATGTAACTTTATATACCATATATATTTCTAGTATAATATATTCAAATATTATAATTTATACCAATAATATTTTAATGCTATATACTTCATAAAATAGTTTTTTAATATGTGTATACCACTTATACATACGGTATGCAATAGTTATAATGTCAATATTTCAACTATTTATCCAAGCAGACATCTTTATCCAAGCATAATTGGAAGAGAGAGAAATTAAAATCACATTCATCAATAAATCATCTAATTCTTCAAAATAGAGATAAAAAAAAAAGGAAAAGTCATTTATGAGTGGAGCGTGAAATCAGTGGAGCCTTTTAAATACATAGCAATTTCCTAAAATTTAGGAATAAGGGTAGGATAACTGTTACGGATTTCTTTTATGAATGTAAATATGTAACTGCTAGAAATGTTAATCAAGTGCTACTACTATGACATTGTAAATTTTTTTAAAATATTGGACAATTATGTGTTTTCCTCTTTAAAATTACCACTGTTGGTTACATATACCATACTACTATTTAATTGTCAATTTAAATAAATTGACTAAGATACCTTTATTCAAATAAGAAACAGATGCTTTTCTTATTTTATTTATCCCAGTCTCATACAATTTTGTTTGTGGGAGTATTTGACTGATATTATTTGAAGTAGGGCATGTTTTTTGTTAATTCTTTTGCCCACATGAAAGGGTATTTCAAATTGCAGAGAACTTAATTCACTTCTATGCACTTTGGGATTTGACTAGTCAATATTTTTTTTTGTCATGTTCCCCTTTGCTTTCCTTATTATTTTAAGATGAAGAATTGCATGTTGTTGACAGAACACTCCTACAGAATGGCTAATATTATGGATTTATAAATCAAGAGATTTAATCAACATATTTTTCCACTAAGTCAAGTCTTATTTGTTCATGACTTTGATTATGTGATTGCTAAAGATTTGGCCTTAATTGAACTCACTGTCTACTTAAAGTAGAAAATTAGTTTATCCTTATCACTTAAGTTGATATACTTCTACGAGTTATTATGACATATGTTGTCATATTTAATGGTTGTAGCCATTCTTATTGTTTCCTTGGTCCTATTTCAGATATGGCTGAACAGGGACAAGTTCGAATTACTCCAAGTGAGAGTTCTCGAAGTCAAGGAAGGGGACAACGTAGAAGGGTACGTCGTCGCAGGACTTAATTCTATAATGATTCAGACTCGGAGCCTGCAGTCATCAGGAATATCCCTAAGGCGAGACAAAATGAGTTAAGGGATCGAAGGGCTGAACGAAGGGAAAGAGAAAAGAAATTTGGGGAGTTTAAGGATTTTAAAAAGGGCCTTGATGTTTCCGTTCCTGAACATGTACACCTTTTTAAGATAAAAAGAGCTGAATAAGCATTAGCTATTTTAGCAGACTCTCTTCGAGAGACTTGGGGTGAAATTCTAACTGAGATTTATTTTGATGTTTGGCCTAGTGCACCTTTTAGCGTATATGAACTAGAGTTAGTGTTCGATTGGTATATGGATGTCCTAGCAAACATGTAAATTGTTATTATGTGTTTTATCTTAATGAAATTTATATTATGTTATTTGTCTCACCAGTTACATACATTGTTTGTTATATTAATGGATTGAGACTTGAAATAAAATACACACTAAGAAGTAATTTTAATATTAATTAAAAATATTTAGATATAGATGATGAATGGAAATGCAGTGATTGTTCGATTTTCTATACTAAATGTAGAATTAATATTATAATTAATTTACTTGAGTGTGTAATCACATGCATAAATTAACTGAAGTATATATTGATGAGTTAAACTTATAATATTGTCTCTAATAACAGACATGGCATCAAAAAGTATCATTACTGACCTGAACAAGGGTGATAACCCGAATGGTGAAAATTATGATATCTGGAGTCGTAAGATGGGGTATGTACTCGAAGAGCAAGATGCTCTTGAAAGCATTGAGCATGTTATGAGTCACCCAGATGAGGGTAACACTGCCCAACACAGAAGGAATCTGGAAACTTACAATGTTTGGAAAAAGAAAGATTCCACTGCACGTGAAATTATTGTAAGTTCAGTGCTGATGATCTCATCCACGAATGTGAGCAATATCCTACTGCTCAAGCCACGTGGGCACATTTAAGAGAGGCATATAGGGGTACGACTGTGACTCGCCTTCGACAGCTGACAATCAAGTTTGACACGTACAAAAAACGTCATGATCACGGTGTCAAGCAACATCTAAGGGTGATGTCAAATATGATTGCTCAACTCAAAAGTGCTGGCCATGTTCTCTCTGATGAGCGGCAGGTTCCGGCAGTGATTCGGTCTCTTCCCAATAATTGGGAACATTTGAAGGTTAACTTGACCCACAAAGATAGCATCAAAATTCTTGTTGATGTTGCCCGTCATGTGGAGCTTGAAGACGAGCGGCTTGGTGCTGCTAAAGATGTACCTAATGCCTTTTGTCACGGCCCAAATCCCAAACCCGGCCGTGATGGCGCCTCTCGTGAAGACAAGGCCAGCCAGAACAATGCCAACACCTCTTTTAAGCAGTTAATTACCATTAAACAATTCTAAATCATGATTTAATAACAATAATTCGCGGAAGTATAGAATATAACAGTAGAAACTATCCCGACACAGCCCAAACCGGGGTGTCACAAGTCATGAGCTACTACATAATTTCTATAAGTCCACAAACAGAATATCAGGTACAGAAGTTTGGAATAACTGAAATAGCATGAAATAGGGGAGTCAAGGGGGCTGCGGACGCCAACAGCTACCTCGAAGCTTCGAACTCGCTGCCTGATCTGGACAAGGATATCAGTGCTCAGGAACGGACTCTGCTATGCCTGAATCTGCACACATGGTGCAGGGAGTAATGTGAGTACTCCGACCCAGTGAGTAATAACAATAAATAATAGCTGAAGATAAGAAAACACATAACAGCACAAGACAGTTATATATCAGGCAGTAAATCACTTAAAGCAGTAAAATCCGTGAAATCATGTGAAATCTCCATTTTAAAAGCAGGTAAATCAGGTAAAACAGCTAATAAGTGATAAATAGTAAAATTGCCCCTCGGGCCCAGTATCAACCGCTCAGTACAGTAACTCAGATTACTCTCCGAATAGTATCATATAATAACCACTGCGGCGTGCAGCCCGATCCATATCTCGCTGTGCGTGCAGTCCGATCCATCGATGCAGCGTGCAGCCCGATCCATATGGGTACCCGCGCTCACTGTGGGGTGCATACTCCGGAGGGGCTCCTACAGTCCAAGCGCAATATTGCTGCGGCGCGCAGCCCGATCCACATAAACATTTGCTGCGGCGTGCAGCCCGATCCATATGAGTATTTGCTGCGGCGTGCAGCCCGATCCATAATATATATAATATCCTCATTGTTGGGTCCTCAACCCCTCTCAGTCGTTTTAGGACACAATAGTATAGGGTAGGGATCTCAGCCCACATACCCTCCCTCATTTAGGATTAACACTTATAAAAACGGTTCACATTGTTTAATCAAATAGAAACATGATTGAAGATGTGATTTTTTACTAAATAAAGTGAGGAAAATCAGTCATAATGCCCCTAAGGGTTCTACAAGTCGGCACGAGGCCCCAAACATGGCAACTAGCCCAAATCAAGATGATAAACAAATCAGTTTAATCAAATACGCAGTAAAATATCAAACGGGACGGACCAAGTCACAATCCCCAGTAGTAAAAAAATCCCCCGCCCGCCATTAAGCGCGTGTTTCACCTCAATATAGCACTACGTTGTGCAAATCCGGGGTTTCAAACCCTCACGATATCATTTACTATCATTACTCACCTCAAGCTGGCCAAAATCCTAGCTCGTTATGCCCTTGCCTCGCAAATCGACCTCCTCGCGCTTCGAATCTGGTCAAAACCACAACGAATACGTTACAATAGGCTAAGGGAACATAACCCAATCAAAAAGACTCGAAAAATATCAAAATTCACGAAATTGGCAAAACCCGAGCCACGGGCCCACTTCTCGAAAAATCAGAAAATTAACATCACCGGATTCCTTATCTCGCCACGAGTCTATACATATCAAAATTACCAAAATCGGAGTCCATTTGACCCCTCAAATTCCACTTTGAAATACCAAATTCCCAAGCCTTAGCGTTACCCTCTTTTGATGAATTTCCACGTTAATTCTACCATTAAATCACGTATTTAGGTCAAGGAACTCACCTCCAATCACACCTAGTCGTAATCCCCTTCAATTTCCGTCCAAGCGCTCTCAAGGTCGATCAAAAATGGTGGAAATGGACTTAAGCTCGCGGAACAAAATGAGCTTTAAAACCCTTCTCCGAACAGTGATTTTCGCATCTGCGGTTCCTTTACCGCATTTGCGGCTACTGCTTCTGCTGTTATATCTCCGCTTCTGCGGATCTTCATTAAGTCCACGACCGCTTCTGCGGTCATCTCTCCGCATTTGCGGATCCTGCTTCTGCGGATACCTGTCCGCTTCTGCGGAAATACCAAGGCCACTCCAATTCGCTTCTGCGACTCATCTACCGCAACTGCGGCACCGCAGATGCGGCCCCAAGCCCGCACCTGCGGAAACAGCAAACCTTCCAAGAACTCGCACCTGCGCACCTTCCTTCCGCACCTGCGCAACTGCATCTACGGTTCCTTTTCCGCAGATGCGGAAATACCAGAAACCAGGCACATCAGCAATCTCATAAATCCAAATTTCATCCCGATGGCCATCCGAAATCACCCCGAGGCCCCCGGGACCTCAATCAAAAGTGCCAACCCATCCTAAAACATCATTCAAACTTGCTCCAATCATCAAACCACCACAATTAACACCAAGACCCTAAAATTACATCGGATTCAAGCCTAAGTTCTTCCAAAATTTCCGAATTACGCATTTGATCAAAAACCCGACCAAAACACCTCCGAATGATCTGAAATTTTGTACTCACATCCAAAATCACCTAACGAAGCTACAACAACTCTCAGAATCCCATTCCGACCCTCGGATCAAAATCTCACCTATCAACCGGAATTTGCCAAAATACTAACTTCACCATTCAAGCCTAATTCTAAACCGGACCTCCAAAATCAATTCCGATCACACTCCTAAGTCACAAATCATCCCCTGAAGCTAACCAAATCATCGGAAATCACATCCGAGCCCTCTAACTCACAAGTCAACATCCGGTTNATTAACAACTCTTCTTTTCCTCCGGCCCTGCGCAACTGATTACAATACTTTTTCAAGTGAGCAATGGGATCGCCATGCCCATCATACTTTTCGAACTTTGGCGCTTTAAATCCCATGGGCAGGTGCACGTGAGGGAACATGCACAGATCGGTATAAGAAACACTTTTTTGCCCGCTCAAGCCTTGCATATTCTTTAAACTCTGTTCAAGGCTCCTCATTCTTTTCGCCATCTCTTCTCGTTCAAGAGCTTTGGGAGTTTGATCTTGTCCTGGCGTAAGCTCAAATGGCGGTGGCTGAGGGTAAGTGTATGTGGGATATTGAGGAGGATCTGCTTGAAAGAAAATTGAATCAGACATAGAGGTGAGAAAGCAAGCCACTTGAGAGAGGCTCAGATGTCTTTTCCAAAGACTTATGAGAAACAAACATACATGATAGAAAAGAAAACTAATTCAAGGTCATGAGAACATGTTTGAGAAAACCCGGAATTTACACAGGTTCAGAAGAAAGAGATGATACGAGCTTAAACAAAAGTAGATGAAATATGCTTAATAAGAACACAAACAGAGTTCAGTAAAGTAAACAAAAATCAAAGAACTCGACCGTAAACCCATATAGCAAAGAATAAGGAAACAAACACGGATTAACATGTGAACACAGGAATAACATGTAGAGTAGAAAAAGAAAATAGAAGAACAGTACATGCGTAGCAAAAGAAGTCAGACAAACACACATAAGAAAAGAACAACAGAGTCAGAAAGACGCTTTTGAAAACCTTTCAGAAACCCTAAATCGAAATAAAAAATGATTTTGAAAAAGGAAATTTGNCCATCTCATCTTGCTCAGGCGCTTTAGGAGTTTTGTCTAGTCCAGGTGTAAGCTCAAATGGGGGTGGTTCGGAGTAAGTGTATATGGGATTGTGAGGAGGATCTGCTTGAAAGATGGGATTTTGGAAAGTGAAGGACTAGGGATCAATAGCAGGCCTAGGTAGTGAAGGTTGTGTGGTGGTGGAGCATGGTGGAGCGGTAAAAATATTGGGAGTTGCTCCTGACGTGAACGCTTGGGGGCGTACCTCAGAAGGTGTTCCTATGAAGTGAGCAGACGGGATATTCGGGTGACTGATGGGGATGTTAGAAGTACCCCCGGTTCTTGGGAATAGTTCAGGAAAGCCAGGGATAGCACTTGGGGGCTCCCTGCTATTGGTCCATGCGTCCCACATCTCCATCATTCGGAGACATAATATCCGATTTTCTTCAGCTATGGCAGACTCGGATGCCGGGATCCCTGAGATGGGGATGTCTTCGGCGATGAGAACTGGTGGCAAAGTCATTTCAGATGACATTTCTGTACTTCTTTTTGATCTGGTGAAATACCGATGCGATGCCAGATTACCAAAAACCAACCACCGTTTTTAAAAACCTAAGCTGGAAGTTGCAGCAACAACGGTTAGTTTGAGACAAGAAACAGATAGGTAACCGCACATTCGGGTGTGATGCACCTATACAGTTAAATGAGTGTCTACATGTTTGCAATGATTGCATGCGTCATCCCGGCTTTTTCCTTTGTTTTTCTTGCTTTTCTTTCTCTTTTTGTTTTTCTCTCATGTTTCGTTTCCCTCTGTTTTTTCATTTTCTACTTTTCCTTTTTCTTTTGCCATGGTTTTTCTCGATTCCTTATTTTCTTCTTTTGCGTTTCTTTTCCTCTCTTGTTTTTCTTTTATTTCCTTCCCTCGTATTTCTTTTTTTCTTTTCTTTTTCTTAGGGTTACAGTCGAATCTTATGGAGATTGCCTACGTATCATGACCCCGCATGAATCAGACCAAGCGTTGTTCTTGCAAATAAATGCAAAAATAAGGAAACAATTTTGGGATTTTTTCAATTTTTCATTAATAAAACTCCGATTACAAAGATACTAGACTATTTGTTTTTCAAAACAGACTCAAAATAACAAAATACAGACTCGATAACTAGGAATACATCAAAGCTTCAAATCCTAGGGCCCGCGGAGCATCATCCGGCTTCGCCGCGGGCCTACGTGCAAGACCTATTTGTAACTGCTCCAAATCATTAATAACCTGACGAACAAATATCATCATTGTAGCAAAGAAAGTGGTACGACCCATTCTTTCGCCGGCTTGACATTTCATGATAATATAATCTGCAATGCCTCTAATTCTTTCCCTGATCCGGCCTTTTTCCTGGAGTAGTCGGCTTATCTGCTGGTTACGAGCCTCTAATACCTGGGAGTCGTGGAAGTGATGGTCTTGCAACATCTTTATTTCTTTCTCCATCTCGGCGATTAGCCTATAGCATTGTTCCCTCTCAGCCAGAAATTCTTTGTCCTGCTGGGCTGCCTTATCTTCAAGGGTGTTCATTTTTCTTTTCATATTAGCAACGGTTCCATCATAATTTCTTTTTATTTGTTGCACAAATTGGGCTCTTTCCTCTGTATTTTTTGCCCACTATGCCCGGATTTTTGCCATATTTCCTTCAGATTTCTACAGTTCTTCCTAGCATTCCAAGACTTGGTTCTTCGGCCCTTTTATCAAGCTCTCATCGGACCGGCTTCTTTCTTGATTTTTAGCGGCTATTTTCATTTGTTGGATTTGAGCCTTGAGAGCTTCATTCTCTTGGGTCAATTTCTTTTTGTCACCTCTATCAGTGCGGCTTGCAAGCTGTTTTCAAACCGCAGATCCTGAACTTGCTTTTCCAATGCTCCTATTCGGGCCCTGTACTCCTTTTCTTTGGCTAACCAATCCCATTGTACCTGGGCCCCATCAGTAAATTGTTGTACGTGTGGTCTCTTGGCGGGTGTCTCGGGAATTTGAAATCTTTTGCCAAACCAGAACAAATATTTGGGGTCCACTTCGCCTTTAGCCTGATCCCGCACTATGGTTTTGGGCTCAAGATACCTACATTCATTCCATATCTGGCGGATTTTTCCTTCCGGAAATGCAGCTTTCGGGCCTAGTTCGATGACTTGTTTGCTCAGGTCTTCATAACAGTGGACGGTTTGGAATCTTCCTAGTTGCCGCAGGACTCGGTAGGGAGCGTAGGGTTGGATGCTTCGAATGCCCATCAAAAGAATATAAGGTACTTCTGCCGACGTGTACACAACCTCAGTAGCGGGAAGCCAACCGAAAGCCCATTCAACTTTGTCCGCAGTCAAAGATCTCAAGCATGACAACCAAGCCTCAGCACCCTCGGGGAACTCAATACCTGTTACCCGGGTTCCGAAATCCTCAATACAACTTAGCCCGGTCAAACCATAGTTCATGTAGCCCGTGCGGTGACAAAGGTGCTCCTGTATCCATAACTGTAGCAACAGATTACAACCCTGAAAGAATTTTACACCCTCTCGGTATATGGTCAAAGCTCGATACATTTCAGCCACAATCAGGGGAACCACCGTGTTGTTAGACTTCTTTATGGCAACATCCAACATTCCTACAAGGCCAATATCTATGTGACCGTCTTTTCGCGGACAGATCACGACCCCCAGAAAAGCTACCATGAAAGCCAATCCCCGCCGGGCCTCCCATTTATCTTTGTTTCCGGCGTGTGTCAAGCCGGTGCTGGGCTCATCGAAACCTCGCGGGTTGCCATATCGGTGGTATAAGAAATGAAGTGTGCAACTCCCTTCTGATAGATGTTTATCCTGAATGTCCCGACTAATGCTCAACAAGTCCAAAAATCTGTGGAGGGTTACCGGTCTCGGCGCCAATGGGTATCTACTCCTGAGGTTACCGTTGAGACCCGCATATCCCGCAATCTCCTCTAGTGTGGGTGTAAGCTCGAAGTCCGAGAACCGGAATACGTTACGAGTTGTGTCCCAGAATGGTATCAGTGCTTCAATAATATCCGTTCTTGGTTTGATGTTCAACAGTCCGACGAGACCACCCAAAACCTTGACCACTCTGCTACCTTTTCCCAAGTCATTCCACCACATGTGGAGCTTCAAAGGGATCTCACTCAAGACTGAGAAGGGTTCAATGTCAGTGGTATTCATCATGCACATTTGTTCAAAGGGGATTTAATGACTTCTTTCGATCTAACAGAAAAAAGTGGCTATTTTTGCAAAATTGTCTTTATCTAGAAAAACAAGGACTTGGTATTGCAAATACGGCCTTTCAGCACTTCTGGGAGGAAGATTTTAAGGATGTGCCCGCAAACCATTTAAAATGACTCAAGGTGGTTGTTCTTGCAAAAATAGCCTTCCGGCGTCCTTTTGGGGACATTCGGCTTATTTTAAAACAAGAATGGCATCACCCGACTTATTTTGGTATTTTTGGGCTATTTTTGCAAAAGGGAAGTTGGACCCGATGAGGGTTGCCTACGTATCTCACATCCGGTGAGAATCAAACCAGCGTAGTTCGCGCAGATTTGCCAAGATCAAATGTATATTTTGAACAACAATCTTTTCTTTTTCCTTCAAATATTTTCCTTTTTTTTATTTTTTCAAAATCCGGCAGCATTTCGGTACTATTTGGGCATTGGTTTTTCAAAGCAAGTGGTTACCCTCACTTAGTCCTAACACTGCTACTTTTCTCAATTTCCTCTCATTGTATACAGGCCGGTCAACATGCAAAGCCGAGCAAATAAATGCACAAGTAGCACGTAAGATGCATCAGGATGGTCTTCTTCATTTCAGGTCACCTGTCCTAGACGGACCCAACCCCTGTGTTGAGTCCCCTAAGTCAAATGCACATGATGCAAACAAAAGTTCCTACTAGGGACCCGGCATGAGGTTTTGTTCTTCTAGGTTTAAACCCTAGGTTTATTGGTCTAGACCTGGCTTACCCGAGCGGACAACTCGACCCGAGGGGGAGGCAGCGTACCGGGGATACAGAAGCTCCGCCGGCTTAGCAACTTATCCAAACCTCATTCTAAATGGAAAAAGACTCTAAACAGAAGAGAAGCTACACGAAGTGCACCCTTCTCCATGATGTAGAAGACTCAGAAAGAGGAAGGGTTTCGTAACAGTTTATATATTCAATTCAACAAATATCAAAGCGGTAAAACATTTAGCACATTTAGCATGGAACATGTAAAAAAATCAGATAAAGCCAAATATAACAGTTATACTAAGCTTGAATTCTTTGAACCCTGAACCGAAATTCTGGGTTCGTGTCCCCAGCAGAGTCGCCAGAGCTGTCACACCTCTTTTTTCCACACCTACCCCCGAAGGATAGTATATAAGGGAGTTTTTTCATTTAAAGTGACATTATTCGAAATGGGTTTATTTATTTGTTTTAGAGTCGCCACTTGGGATAGGTTTGGCTTTTGGTGTCCCAAGTCACCGATTTATCTTGAATCCCAAATCGAGGAAACTTTCGACTTCCCGAATGGAGTCTACGAACCAGAAATTCTGAATAAAGAATTCTGTTGACCCGAGGGAAGGTGTTAGGCACCCCCGGATCCCGTGGTTCTAGCACGGTCGCTTAAACTATTATAATTGGCAAAAATCTGATTTTAATACATGTCACCCTATGGTGCAATTTTTAGAATTATTTACCGCTTTTGATTAATAATAAAGTTTTAGGAAATTGAACGTCGTTTAAAACATGTTTTTGGATCACGTCACATGAAATGCACCCGGATCCTCGACATATTTTATTCAACGTTTTGGGATTTGGATTTGGGTCACATGAAATGCACACTCGAATTTAGGAAGGTAAGAGTATTAAATAACGCGCCTAAAGCAACTAACGCGTTATTAACTTTGCGGGAGGCCATGAAAATTTGCTAAATGGCACGTCCCGAGTTCTAAATATTTTAATTTGAGTGTTTAAAGAAGGCCACACAATTTATGAATTTTATTTGGCGCGGCGCATCTCGTTTTTATTTTAAAGGCCAACCTAAAAGAACTACGATTTGCTATTAAAGATTGTTTCTAAATAAAAACCTAGTTAATTAGCATTGTGAATTGCTATTTTTAAAGGTAATCAAGGAAATCGGGCCTCAAGTTCAAGTCCATACTTGAACAAAAGGAAACACCTATTAGTTCAAGTGTGCTACTTAACTCAAAGGCCCAAAGCCTATGATTCAGCTTTTAAAAGTCAGATCTACTAACTTTGATAAGCGAGGTAAGGCTTTTAGCGGATAGGGCCTCGATGCTGGCCCATATGAAAAGATATCATTTCAACTTTAGCTAATCCAAATGTTTGAAAATGTGGGCCTCAATCACAAACCCAGTTTTAGGTAAGCTGACAGCCTCACTGGAGGAGCCCGCTTGGGCTTCTTATCATTTGACTAAGGCCCCATTGGACCTAGTCCAAAGGACCACAAATTTCTTCCTAAACCCTTTGCTGAATTTTGATCCAAGACAAAAGTCCTAAATTAATATTAACTTCAAATGAGACTTTATAGTACCGACCCTAAATTGATTTTAACTGTAACAATTCATAAGCCAACAGTTTATTTCCTAACAGATTGCAATACTGATCGGAAAAATTGTCCTGTTAGTTTTGCTTTCACTCGTAAATGAACCTGTTCAATCTAAAAGATTACTACAACACTTTCTAAAATTTAATGATGAACATGAGGTGATTGCTATTTTAACTAAAGAAGGCATGGATTTCTAAACTTAGAGATCTCAAGTCTACACATATAGAACCAATTATTGTCATACTAATTCCATCACATCTCTAACAAAGCTGATTTAATACTGCTAACTTTACTGCAATTACAATACGGCAGAAATGTCACCAGAGTTATCATGTACGAGGGAGATAAAATACAGTTCAACAGTCCAATTTACACGTTAATCCACTAGTTCTACTAATACAAACAAAGGACTATGGTTTCAATTATGCTAGAAACAAAACTCTAAACCAAGCAAAGCAATGTGATATTCAGGTAGTGAAAAACACAAAAACAGTAATTCATTATTCATTCCTTGAATCTGCAATTCCAGCTATTACACACCTCTAGAGATTGAGAGATACCTGGAGTTAAGGCGAAATGAAAGAAGAAGGAATCAGCAATGGCAAAGCAAGCAATTAGCAGTTGAAATCCAGTAGCAACATAACAATAGGATCAGTTTGAAAGCCAAAATTGCATCACTACAGCCCAGGAGTGAATGACAGATGAACAGCAACCAACAAAAACAAACAGAAAAGACTTGATTGAACCCAAACACACTCGAAATTGAACCCAGTAAGCTTCTGAAGTTTCAGCACCTAGACACAAGGGATTTTCAAGCCATTTTCATATTTATCTAAGCTAGAAACTCTAATCAGTGCCTGGAATTCGAAAATCTCTAAGAAAATTCAATGGAACAGTATTTTTCTGGAGTTTTTGTGCTTTTTTTTTTTGAAGGACTAAGATCTAAAATTGAACTTTCTAACTCTAAGATTTCAGATTTGGTTTTGAATTTTGAAATTCAAATTTTCAGATCATAGAACTTGCGGAAACTTTTTGGGGGGAATTTTTTCAGATGCCCAAACTTTTTCCTTTTTTTTAAAGCAGTGGGGACTGCCTTTTATAGGCAAAATTGAGGGGAAGTTTCAGATTTTCATTTACTCCCTTTTCCCCCTCTTTTATTTTCAATTTTTACTAATTAGTCCCTATGTTTCTGGCTTGTTACCCATGTTACTGCACTAAGTTATTGATATTCCGATTAAAATCCTATTCTAGAAGATTGTAGGAGGTTCTAGTTTCAACTACAGCATTGTTTTCTATTTAGGAATGTCTATACTAACCTTGTCCTTACCCCTAAATTACATAGCCTAAGTCAAACTAAACCCCAACCCTCTTTTACCCTAGTCAGAATTTGACTATAGTTAAACCAATAAATCTAATTCAGCTATATCCAAACAGACTAAAACTAATTAAAAGCTAACTAACAGCAACAATAAGGAATTACTGATTAAATCAAACACTGAAATAATAAAAAATTAAAATCAAACACTGCCTAAACAGGATTAACTAAACAGGATTGACTAAAACAAACAAGAATTAAAAACTATACTAATAGCGACGAACACTAAATTGAAACAAAAACATATATCAAAATCGATTCAAAACAAAAATTAAACTAACATCAAAAATCACTAAAACGGGATAACCAAAATCAAAACTAAGTTAAACTAAAAAAAATCAAAAACAGTTACAAGAACAGAATGAACCATGAACAAAAACAAAGATTAAACTAGAAAGAAAAATCGAAAACTCATGAGGATGGAATCAAACTAGGAAGAAAAACTTACAGATTTAATCTTCTAGTCGATTGAACTCGAATCGAGTCCCCAAATACTATTATATGTTTGTTCTTGGTAAGAAAAAACATATAATGTTATGTAGGAACTCAAATCGACACTTGGTAGTATTCGAAAATTCCACCAGTTTTTCCAAAACCCTAGATCCAAAATTTGGAGAATTGCAGTTAGATTTGGGGAGAACTAGTTTGGGGTTTAGGTAGAGGAGGGTGAGACGGGTTTAGGGTGTTGATTTGGTGGGGAAAGGGTGGTGTGGCCGCCGTGGGCCGCGGCGGCGGCTAGGGTTTCAAATATTTGAGGTGTTTGGGTGATGTTTGAAAGAAATAAATCGTGGATTCGAGATAAGGAGGTGGAGGGGAGTATTTTGGTATAATTTGGTGGTCATTGGAGACCGGCCGCCGGTGGAGGCGATTTCCGGCCGGCGGAAGACGGCGGAGGGACGGTGGGGAAGTAGGAGTACGAGGAAGATGAACTTTGTCTCTAGGGTTTTCTGAAGATTTGGACATTTTTATTTAAAAGCCAAGATTAACCCAGGGTCGTTAGATTATAAGGGATGGAGGGATCAGATTGATTTGCCATGAAACGACGTAGTAACACCCCCATACT
Source organism: Nicotiana attenuata (assembly GCF_001879085.1). Taxonomy (NCBI): domain Eukaryota; kingdom Viridiplantae; phylum Streptophyta; class Magnoliopsida; order Solanales; family Solanaceae; genus Nicotiana; species Nicotiana attenuata. The sequence continues at coordinate 336,536 of NW_017670750.1, forward strand.
ACGTCGTTTCGATGGTCTGAGGGATGGGGCATTTGGACCGGGTAGGAGTGTGATTTGGGCTGGGCGTTTGGTCCGGTTCTAGGTGAGATTGGGCTGAAAATGGCCCAAAATTTGGGTGTTTATTGAAACCCAGCTTTTCTTTTATTTGCTTTCTTTTCTTTTCTTCTTTTGTTTTTATTTATTCTTCTTTTTTTCATTTTTTTTTAAAATACAAAATTAAAACTAACCAAAACCTGATTTAACCCTAAAATTAAAATAATTAATTTCTAAAATAAACTACATACTAGTTTAAAAAGAAAACTTAGGGAAAAATCAAAAAGTAAAGTAAAACAATGCAAAAAGACTAT